>NW_024884789.1:13649440-13750040 GCF_019232065.1 Centrocercus urophasianus | reverse complement strand
CGCGACCGCCGCCCGCCCGCCCGTCCCGGCCCGGCCGCAGAGCCGCCCGCGGTGCCTACTCACCACAGCTTCCTCTTTAAGGGCATCAGACTGCCCCTGTTGGAGGCGGTCACCCCTATGGCCATCTGCAAGACAGTCAGGTATTTCTGATACTTCATTTTGCCGTCGCCCCCCCTGTCCCTGCCGCGTCCCCGCCGCCGCCACCGACAGAGTCTCTCCAGCCGCTGCATGCAATCATCAAATTTTTATTTCCAGGCATCTGCCGTCCCTGCGTCGCTCCTTCCCCTCCTCCTCCTCCTCCTCCTCCTCCTTCTCCTCCTCCTCCTCCTCCTGCCGCGCTCCCTCGCTCTCTGCCCCCCCGGCTCGCGCTCTCCTCCTCCTGCCGCACTCCCGCTATCTCTGCCCCCCGCTGACGCTCTCCTCCTCCTCCGCCTCCCGCCGCGCTCCCGCCATCCGCGCTCCAGCTGACGCTCCTCCGCCTCCCGCCGCGCTCTGCCCTCCCCCCGGCCCGCGCTCTTCTCCTCCTCCTCCTCAGCCGCACTGCCCGCCCGCAGCCCCCCGCTCGCACCTGCCGCTCCCCCTCTCCCTCGCCGCCGCCGCCCCGAGGCCGCAGGCCGCTCGCCCCATCCTCACCTGCGCCGCCTCTCGCTAGGCCCGACCCCCCCCTCCCCGCTCGGTCCCCTCTCGGGCCGTTACCCCCCGTGTCCCCACCGGCCCGGCGGGCCTCCTTCCCGACCATCCCCGCCCCGTCGCTCCCGCTGCCCGGCTCCGCTACCTGGGCTCTCCCCCCCGCCCATGTGGCGCAGTTGCGGCGCTGCCCTCCCGCCATCAGCGGGGCGCCATGCCGCAGCCCGGCCCTGATCTCCTTAGCGCCCCGTGCCGTCCCGATCTGTCCGTCCTGATCTGTCCCTCCCGCCCTGCGCGGACGCTCGTGGCCGTCGGTCGCCGAGCGGCGGGGGGGAAACGCCGCGCTACCCGCCTGGGCGGCGCTGCGGAGGCGGCGAGGGGAAGGTGAGGTGAGGGCGAGCGGCAGGGGCTGAGGTGCGGCGAGGGTAAAGTGCGAAGGTGAGGGTGGGAGTGCGAAGGTGACCGGAGGATGGAGGTGAGGTGAGGGCGAAGGCGAGGCGAGGCTCTAGGTGGAGCCGAGGTGAGGATGAAGGTGCGGTGAGGTGATGGTGAACGTGAAGGTGAGGATGAAGCTGGGTGTGAAGGCTGAGGTCAGGATGGAGGTGAGGAGGTGAAAGTGGGGATGAAGGTGAGGTGAGGCACGCTGGGGTGGCAGGGCAGCGCTTCCAACCAGGCCTCCTTCAGCAAGAGACACAGCGTGAGGTGGTGGGAGAGCAGCTCCCCAAAGCAGCACTCACCTCTGCAAGACCCGAAACTGATGGGGATGTGAAGACACCTAAAAAAACTAGTGAGTCCACAAGGAAAGAGAGCGCAGCCCCACACACCTTTTTTTTTTTCTCCCCACCCAACAAAAGCGTAAGCATGTGAGAAAATTAGACAGTGAATCTAAAAGTATCAAAGTTTTGTAGAGGAATGTGCACCTCAGGATTATTCAGCAACAGTAACTGAAAACGTAACTGTGTGGTAGCCCTACGTGTGACCAATATCATTACAACTTCAATTTGGTTTGTGCCCTCTTCAAGTTCTGCACTGAGAGCTGTAGAAGTCCAGCTCTTGATGAGTGCTTTTGGAATTCATTGTAAACATCAGAGAGACCCATCTCTGAGCAGACATCCCTGAGATGAAGGGCAGCACGGGGCTGTTGATAAACAGCACTTGGAAATACGGCTAGAGATAGCTGGTGGCTGCGCCCTGGCAGGAAGCTCCAAATTATCCTTAATTCACATCTGAAAACTTGTCAATCTCAAGTAACGTGGTAAATCCACTGAAATGGCTCTATTTTTTTTCTAAGATATTCTGTAGAAGGTGTTCTGATACATATGTTGAGAGAGAGTTGTTGAGTGGTTTAATGCAGAAAGTTTTTTTCCCTCATCCAAAATGCCAGACCAGGGGAAGCTTAAGGTCCTCTGATATCATCTGGGATATTTTGGCCATTCCAGTATTCCTAAATTATGTAGATATTTTGCAGAATACAAATCCAAGAGCAAATCCATGCTGAAGTGACAACTTTTCGTTAAGATGCTGTAAAATGTAAGGGCTGCTCCAAAAGTAATGCCTCCTACTTTATGATGCTGGCCCACAATGTCAGAGTTGGATGTTGGTGCAGGGGTTGAACCTTCCCACCAATATTCCATTAAATGTTGTTGCCATGTGCCAGATGGCAGCAGAGGGGCAGTCTGACAGAATGGTGTCTGACATGGAAGTGCATATGAAGGAGAAGTCTGGAATTGAATTTCTCCATGAGAAAAAAACATGGCATCCACTGACACTGATCAACTCTTGCTGAAGCTTTATGGAGACCAAACAGTGGATGTGAGCACTGTGGGTCACTTCTGCTGGTACAGGTTTTTGTTCATCACTGGTGAAAGTGCATAGCTAACGGTGGTGTCTATGTTGAAAAAGAGTGCATTCTAGCTAAGAATTTGCTCTATCAAAGAGTGTTCTTGTACTCTTTGTATGTGTTGTACTTTCCATGAAAATAAATAGAAGGCATTATATTTGAATTGGACTATATATAACATGCACAAATTGTAATACTTGCCTAGAGTAGATGTCCCAGTTGACTCTATCAGTTTGGAAAAAATACTGTAAACAGCACTGTCACTTTGAGGCTAAGACATGAGAATTTTGGTGATTTTTTTGTTCTTTTCTGTGCATAATATGTGCACTTGGACTGTAGTATGCTGTAGTGCAGAAAGGTAAATATTTCATTGGTAAACATCAGATCTGAACTACAAGCATATCATAAGAATTGTATTACTGTGGTTAATGATACGGGTGGTTTTGCATTTTCAGCTAGAAATGAGATGTGTACAAATTTTGTGTCAGAGATGAATTTAAAATTCAGCCACCAGCTCAGCGCCCAGCCTGCACGTCTGTGCCACACAAGATATCACTGATGGGTTCTTTGTCTTTTGAGAGATGTAACAATAAAAGCAATGAGGGATGGTTAAATTGAAGTGATTAGGAACATTAAAGAGGAGGAATTAATTTTTGTCTTTACATAATGACAATAGTATACTATCTTCTGTATACTATCTTCTGTAGTCAGAACTTCAAAGCAGTTTGAAAACCTATAGAGATCTTTGTTTGCCTTTGTAAAACCAACACATTGTTTTCCCCTGCTGTTCATCCAGTCATTACTTCAATGAAAAAATGCCTCTTGCCTACAGAAGTTATGAGAGCGTGAGTGTGGGCTGGATTTTGCTCTCACCACTGTTAGCAGAATGGTAGCTACAATATAACTGAAATATTCATTTACACTCGTGCAATCCTCTTAAGAAAATCATTTACACCTTGAAATGCTAGGAAATACTGACTTTAAGAATGATGAGACTGTATTGGTTTTCATATCATATTTCAGTTTTACTGTTGTGCCCGTTATACCTGTCAGTTAGAAGAGATGCATATTATTATTATCTCACAAAGAAATTCTTGAAATATAAACCTAGTCTTAATCTGTTAGTAGTGGTAGAAACATTGTAGATAAGGCAGTCTAAGGGTTCAGTGGAAGGAAATTTGATTTGAAAGCTGATAAAACAGGGAGACGCAGCTGAGCACAGAGTCCTGTAATATTGCTTTTCCCATTTTTACAATGGGAGATTTGGAACATAAATTTATTTTAAGCATCCATGTACTGAAGTGTTAAGAAATGTGCCAACAATAGCTTGCATAAAGATTTAAGAATGGAACCTGGCTACACATTCAAATCTTTATTCAACAACTTTAAGCCTATTATACGATTCCTACTGTTCACTAAGTAGGACTTCCTAATTCTGTTTAAATTTGAAAAATAATTTGTTTTTTTCAGTTAGCTCTGTAGTTTTCAAGGATTTTACTCTTTAATCTAGTTCCAATGGATTAACTTTTGTACAGTTTTATCATCCATAGTTCTTCATGTGTTGCAGAGACCAATAAATTAAGGATATAATGTAATTCTCTAATTTTAATTGCCATTATTTCTGCTTCCCTCATACCCGTTTGTTCTTAGTTCTGCTCCATTATACATCTGTTTCAGAACACTGTTTTTAAAGTATGTGTCCTTTATATAGCTAAAAGAGTAAAACAATCCTGTATTTCTTGCCTTTCAGCTGAAAAACCTGTTTTAAATAGGAGTCAGTCAGCAGCTTCCAGATTAGGGTAAGCACCCAGATATCCCTCTGTTACCTCTGAAGCTATGTGGACCCTTTAGCTGAGCTTAGGCCATAATTTATACAGTAGATAGCCCTGTGCAAGAGTGGGATACACTCTTCTTCACTACAGAATTCTGAAAGCTGCATACGTTTTTTGAACCTAGCATACATTTAAAAACAATTAATGTTCTATTTCATTACTTCAGTTTAACATAGTCAATTCATTATTTCTTTTCAGTACAAGACCAAGCAGAGCTGTAATTGTTTCTTAATTTTATTTGCATGGGAAACTGAACAGCAGATTTTATTTCAGGACAAACTCTGTAATACATCTATTGCTTACAGTCCCCAGTGCCATTGTTTCTTCTGAAGCCTGTCTCTTCTATGACTTCCTAATGCACTTCTTGCCTCCAGAAGAACAAACCACTCGTTCAGAAAGTTACTACACTGGTGTGAATGCTACATGTGAAGAGATGTATAGCTGGCCCAAATTCCACTCACGTTAGTAAGTTTATGCTAGCATAGTGAGTCTTGGAGCAGATAGGTGGCCAGGTGCTGAGGAGGTGGAGATTAATACCAGCATGCCTGATCTGGTCTTGACCCATGCTTTGGTGTTTGTAGGAAGTGGGCTGTTGTCAACAGTAGAAAACAGGCAGCAACTGAGAGCATGCCATTGATGCACTGCACATTGGGAGCTCCTATCAGCTGCAAAGCAGCTAAGAATCATAGAATAATAGAATGGTTTGGGTTGGAAGGGAACTTTAAGATCACCTAGTTCCAAGCCCCTGCTACAGGTAGGGACACCTCCCTCTAAACCAGGTTGCTCACAGTCCCATCCATAATAATAAGGGAGTGTAACAGTGTCGTAACACCAGTTTCATCCTAAACTACATCAGTCTTTTTTTTTTTTTAATCTTAATATTGTCAGAATAGGAGTTTGCAGGTAGTACAATCTCTTATGTGCATTTTAGAATAGTCTTAACCTTTAACTATATATAGCTTTAGCCTACATAAAAAAGGGACTTTTCATAATATTATGTTGTCCATTCCATCTATTTTTCAATACTGTTGCTACAGCGTAGATGGAATAATTAATATTTTGTTTGTTAGAATGTATCTGTTCTCCTTGCTGATTTGTACTCTAATGATTGATTAAAAAATCTTGAGATATGCATGTCGAATTCTGTTCTCATGTGGTATTTCGTATGATTCGAGAACTTTTTATTACACAACTCCATTGATGAAGTGGCATTGTAACATCCCAGACCTAGTGATGCTATTGTACTTACATTACAACATGACTTTACTGATCTCCAAATGCACTCCAATTTAATCTAAATCTTTCCCTTTACCAGAAGAGTTCCTTTTCTGCATTACATTTTAGTACTAGTCTGTTGATTTTCACAGTTGGTCAATTATAATCGTAATATTAATAAAGATTCCCTTTTACTAGTTTAACAACATTAATGCAGATCCTTCAGGCAAGACAGCTACTGAAACAGATTTTCTTGCCATTTCAATGTAATGTGTAGGCTTCATATGTCCCACTTTCTTTCTGAGACAAAATATGCCTTAAAATCTACAGGTACATCAGATGTAGAGACCTCAGTGCTTATTTTCTTCTTCTGCAAATATCTTCACAGAAATAATGTATTTTACTTAACTTCAGATTGTCAATAATAATAGTTTCTTAGAATATGCTATTAACATTTTAAAAGAAGCTTGCAAGCAAGCAGATGTCTCTGTAGTCCAGAACTATTGTATGGACAGTCTTAGTGCCTTTCTTCTGGGTCTGATGTGGAACTCCTTTATACTGTTGTTATCAAATTTTACAAATAAAAATGCTATTAAAGGCAGCTAGTGCAAAGTGGATCTGTTGCCACCGTCTATTCAGTACTTGTACCTATTTCTTGCAAACTTGTTGTTCTAAGACATTACTTTGAAAAAAAGAAAAGCACTTTAAGTCAAAATTATCCAAATATCACATCATGCCTGACAAACATGACCCTCTCGCAGGATTAAATAAGCTTAATGTAGAAAAAGATAAGCATATGCATGAATTCCATTCGTGCTCTCTGATACAGATTATTCATGTAGAAAACTACTGGAGGGAAGAAATCACCAAGCACACAATTTCAAAGTGAGATGCAACAGAAAAAGAAGTAGCATCACTTCCCATAAAAGATTCTAAGAAATATATTACCATCTGCAACACATCACAACTAAGGTACACAAAGATCTAATTAATTAGCCTTGCTAACTGCATATTGTTGGAGCTGAGGGAGTATGTAATTCTGATGTGAAGTGTGACCGGACTTCGCTATCGTTCTGGAATGTAGAGTTGCTAGTATCTTTCATTTTCAGATGATATGCCCAACGGGAAAGTCTCCAAGCACACAACACTTAAAACAAAAGGGGAAACTATGAGAAGCAGGGAATAATGATGGTTCCTTGAAGTGAGGGTGTGGCATCCTGAAAACAAATAAAAATTGGAGTTGTATTGCTGAATTGCTGAACTGTTCTGGTAGGCATTATAAAGCCTTTGTGAAAAAGCAGAGAAAGAAGACCAATTCATGAGACTGTACTCAATTGCCTGGAAATAATACCTCTCTACATTTTCTTTACATTTTAAAATTGGAATAGTGAGTTCAGTGCTTGGTAGCTGTACATATCAGGATAAATAAATAGAAATGAGAGAGAGTATTACTAAAGTTTCAGGAGCTCCTTGTGCCAGAAAATATATGCATGCCTCATTTTATAAAGTGATAGTAATTCAGACCCTGATTTAGGTTCATTAATATCTTTGATTAAATCCTAATGGAAATGTTTCCACATCCATGGGACTGTAAAGCCCGAAGGCCAGCTGGATGCTGCATGAATATGTTGAAAATGTTCAGAATGTGAGATGAGGGCTGTTTTATATGTTGAGTTGCATATTTGTACGCAGTATGAAACCCATTTTTCACTTCTGGGAAATAAGTCATTGTCACTACAATCTGTATGACTTTTAAACTATACAGATAATCAGATTACCAGTACGTCGAGAATTAATGTAATAGGATTTACTATAATTAGAGTCAAGTATACAGTAATCTACAATGAAAGGAACACAAAACTATTAGAGAAGATCATTACAGGGATATTGTTGATGCTAATAGTTTAACTTTCTAAAAACACGCTGTTTGATTTTAAGCGGAACTTTGATCAATCAACTCTACCCTTAAGTAATTAGTAATAGTTGAGTATTGCTCTTGTCAGGCACAGGAGGAGTGGAACTAAATGAAAACATGAAACTGGGTGACTGCAAGCTACTTGTTTTATTGTCCATCCTGAATAAAAAAATAAAGTGGCAACAAGAGAAAAAGAGCATAAATAATAAACAGGTGATAAACAAGGCTTTTAAAACATAGATGAAATAGTCCCGCTTTAAATTATGGTTTTAAGCCCATGAGAGCTCAATATTTGTTGGTATCAATATATGCCAAATGTTCCTGTTATTTCTAAGTAAGGAAACATCCATGAAGTTTTGGTACAGCTTGCAGATCTGGCTCCCAAGTGACTATACTGTTGTTATATACCAATCTGTTGTAACATCCTGATGGATCGTAAAACTTAAGATAACAAGCTCAGCAGGTGGGAATTAAGAAATGAAAAGCTACTGAAAGATAAGCCTACTAACTAAAGCTTGATGCTGCGGGGAACATTTTTATGACTGTTTGGGGTGACGTGATTAAAGGATGACCACAAAAAGTTTAAGGATTTGTTCCTAAGATTCAATCTAGCATCCTAAGAGGCATCTAGCAGGCAGATGGACAGGCCTTGAGGAGGTGGAGGTTGATGCCGGTATGTGTGAGTTGATCTTGGCACATGCCTTGGTGTTTGTAGGTGGGAGTAGGCTGTTGTCAATGGGAAGAGACGACTGGCTGCCACTGGAGCATACAGGTGTACACTGGAAGCTCCCATCAGCTGCAGAGCTAAGAATAAGGGAGTGCAATGCTTTCATCCATAGTTAAATTCTGCCATAGCTTAGTGTCATGGTATTCTATCCTATGAGGGACAGTGGGTTAGATTCAAATTCCAGTAGTGAGTTACAGTGTGTATCTTCAAAATTTTGTGAAATCCAATCCAATTTTGAAGAGCAAAAGTTATTCATGCTGTTAAGAGTTTGTAAGATTAGATATTTTAGTTGCTGCATTTTTAGTTTTAAGAAAATAGCAGAGGTAGCATTCCTAACATTCCAGGAAAGTAAAGCTCACCCATTATGTGTGAGTGTGTAAATATAAATATCAGCTTAAAGAAATTCTGGAGCCAAACTTTTAAAAATACTTCAATTTTTGGAAGCCTAATTCAGAGTATGTGTTTTATCTTTGGCTGGGTATCCCACATTCTTGCTCACTCTTGAAAATATTGGCCAAATAAATACAAAATGAATGTACAATGTTTTTTTCAATACAACAATGCAATAAAGGTTTTAAATATGTCATTAAATAATCAACAGTTGGATTACATTCAGGAATATGGAAATTATGTACATAAGTTTTTCTCTGCAGTTTCCTTAGAGACCATCTAATGCATCATGAAGAACGGTTCTGTTCATTACAGATACAGGTATCTTTGAGCAATTAATACACTTTCTCTACTTCAAATTTGGCTACAAAACAGATTTAAAAGCTTTTTTGACTAACTGGTGTTCAGACTTCTCCAGCCTCCAATAATTTGTTTATAAACAAGGAAAATTCATGTGCAGATCAACAATCTTGCTACAAACCTGACTTTTATAACAAATAAGCAATTTTCTGCCCTATTCTTCAGATACAATCAATTCTGTCTTCTCTTCTACGCTGCAGTTATTGCTACTTTTGGCATAGGTAATTTGGCTCCAAATTTGCTGTGAGTAGACTATTTTTTTTAATTGCCCCAGTATAAAAATAAAATTGCCTTTATGGCACTCTTGATATTACACTATCAAATTGCATAATGCCTCACATCCTGGAAAAAAATGCATTAATAGCAGAAGGGAGAAAGCGGAGAATTGAACAACTTACTGTTACTTACTTAACACAGTGCACAGAGGTTTTTTTATTTTGGTTGGTTGGTTTGGTTTCTGTTCTTTATGTTTGTTTGGTTTTTATTGTGTTTTTAAGCTAAGGAATTAGGTGAAGTAAATAATGCACTACTAAGATTTTGTCTAGTAAGGTGAGCAGACTTAAATCACCTTTTGCTGTTATTGCAGCTTATTTGACATTTTTTCTGATCAGCTTCAAGCTTCTCTTGATTTGTTTTAGGACATTAGAATAACAGAAATACATACAATAGAGTATTTTACAAGATTTTATTCCTCTAACTTAAAATCCATGGTCACATTAGTGCTCTTTTAAATCTAAATATTTCTACTTTCTAGGATGTTCCAAAAACAAATCAGCAAAATATGTTAAAAGAAGTTATACCTTAATACTCTGTCCTTGAACCCTGAACAAAGAACTCTGTCCTTGTTCTTTGTTTGCTTCTTATTATCTAACACTTTACCTGAAGCATACAAAGCATGAGCAAGACCCCGTTAGGGTCAGATGTACCCAGAGGGCATAAAATAATAAGGCTTCGCTGAAGTCATCATTTTATACCATGTGACGGTCTAGTAGCATTGTTCAGTCCATGCATTTTGGTGGATGTTGGAAGCAATGTTTACAATGAGTGTTTTCCTGGAGCTGACCTGGATAGTATCTGTCCCAAGGTCTATCAAGCTGTGATCTGCACTGCCACAGTGCCAACATACACTGCATAACAGTTATGGTATAATTACTCTTCTCAGTATAACTTACAACCTTTTTTCTCATGATACAACAGCAGGCTTCAGAGCTCACTTGCTATCTTGCCAACCAAGAAATTTACCCACCATCTGCATGTAAAGAAAACCCAAGTAGTTATGAAACTGTGCATGCTTCTTACTCAGCACTGTATTTTTTTGGAGCTGTATATTTGACTTTCCAGTCTTGAAATGGCAAGACAGGATACAAGAAAGCAATGAGAAGAAAGTTCTCTTTTTTATTATTTTAGTTTTGGTTGAAGATCCTTACTTTTAAATTCTGTGAAAATTCCTCTAGTATATACAAAGGACAATCTTTGGAAAATACGTAACAGATCCATAAATAGAGATTATACTGCCATCCTAAATAGTTCTGCAAATCTGTTTGGTTTATTGCAGTAGCGCAAACTCTTCCTCAGAACTGTATGTACTGCTCCTGAGATCTGAAAACCAGAGCACACAAAAGAGACCATTGCTCAACGGATGGTGAGCAAGGCTACCCTCAAACCTCCTTCACTTGCCTGCAAACCCACTGTCCAAGCCGCTCTAGCATACACATTGCTCTCACCCCCAAACCACAGAAGCTCAGCTCATTTCGTTGAACAAAGTCAGCTGACCTTTCACACAGATCTAATGGGATATTCTCCCACCAGAATTTTGTCTAGACGTGAGTGACAAACAAACAGAATTAAGCGGTGACTGGAAAAAGAAATAGCAGTGAATATACAAATGGAAATAAGGAAATCAGGTTTCACATCTGCTCATGTAGCCAAAAATAGTGTTTCCACTTCTGTGAGTGACCTCACAAGTAGCTGAAGATACCTTTTCTCAGCAGGGACAGTTTGAAAGTATCTTAGTGTACACTGATGGTACAAGAAAGTGTGTGGACCTGAAGAAGACCAATACTTGCAAGTAGTCACTGCAAAACATATTCAGTCTGGTAATCTGTATTTTACTTTGACAGCAACAATAAATCACAAGCTCTGCAACAGTTTATAGGGAAGGTTCCCTGTGAAGCCGAAATCAAAGACTAAGGTGGGTCACTTTGCATTTGATTTACTCCTTACAGCAGATAAGTTTCTGGTTATCTTATGTAGAAACCATACATACCATCTGTTGAGCATTTATGAAATGTTCTTATTATGCTATCCACACTGTGAACGAAACAGAAATCATTTCTGCTTTTGTCTTCCTGTATTTTCATGTGAACACATCTCTAAGTACTCCATATTATTTTTAAAAGCCATCTTACTACTGCAAGTTCTGAAAGCGTGTCTCTCTTAGCATTATGCTGCACCTGAGGATGTGATATAGCAAATACCTTCAGTTACCAATGACTTCTGTGCATTTTTACAACATGCTGATATTTCACCAGAAGGAAACCTTCCAATGACTTATGCAGCACTGATACCAGCAGTTCCCGAGGGGTGGAAAGCACAATAAGAAAAATCATCCAGCATAGAGGCAGGATGCAGTTTTCCAGTAGCAAGGAGAAAAAAGCTATGTCTAAGCATTCTGATGCTATTCCGGCTGCAAGGAATTTTATTCTTTTCATGAATTTAAAACCAGGATAGTACCAATGTCATTTCTTAGTTACTCTTCCTCCTGCTTGGTGTAGAAATCTGACATCTCATGACAAATCTAATGCTTCAGAAGCTCATCTTCTCTATGGTGAATTATATTGCAAATATAACCAAATTCAAGGTCGTAGCTAAGAATCCAAGTGAATATGATTAAATTAAATATAATGCATAGACTCTCATTCCCTTTTCTGTCATTTTCAGATTTATACCTGCCTCATTGAAAGAGTATAACGGTGAATAACACCAAACTTTAGACTGATGAATTTCTGGAGGAGTTGACTGTAAGAGTTATCTAAACCTTCATGAAATCTTAAGACTTAATTTGCATTCTCTTTGCTATAGGTCTTGTACAGTACAAAGAACTTAATTTTGGGAGGCATTGCTTTTCTCTTTACAAATGCATTGTCATCCTACTGTACAAATAACAATTACCTGTTAATACACCTAACACACACGGATGACAGACATTTCTGCATTACTTAAAAAGCTCTCCACTTCTTATCCTTCTGATCTACAGTACATACACTTATCACCTTTTCTCTCTTTCTGTATTTTTCTGAATCTCATTAGCAAACTAGAAAAAGGTTATGTACTGTTTGAACTCAGTTGGCCTTCACTAGATGAAACAAGGCCTTATTTTCTGCTATTTTATATTGACACTTTAAACACATGTTCTTGATATTTGTATGTTTTCTTACTATGCTTAAATAGAAGGAAGTTAGTAAGGAAATTACCCATATAAAAGTCCCATAGATTTTCTCAAAACTTCTTCCACAGACCAACATTATTCTTGAGACATTTCTAGATCATTGCAACTTTTGATGTGCTGTTATTTTGATTCTTCCCCCTTCAATATTGTAAGCTAAATTTTTCTTTGCAGTCCACTGGAAGCATTCTAAAACCAGCTAAATTCACCTCCTATCACCTGCGCAGAGTGGCAGTGCTCCCATTTGTTCAGCAGCAGCCCTGAAGTTGCTGATACATTGTGCTGTGCATTTGACTGCAAAGCCAACTTCTGGAAAAGGCAAACTCCTCCATCCTCAAATAATATTCCTCCATCCTATTACTTTACTGTTTTTTACAGAGACTGCTAGTAACATAGTTTGTTGGTGCTTTTTTTAACACGCTCTTTTCAGCCCAGATAATAGAAGAATTCCATCACCTGGCTTGCCTATGCCATGTTTATATAAAAAAGATTTGGAGATGGTTTATGAAAATATTCTTCATCTTTTCACATTTGTTTGTAGTGGATGTGTATTCCACTTGCCTATGTTTCAATAATAACTACTGGGTAAGTTATAAGGAAATTCACATAAAAAATAGAGAAATATTAATGAGGGATGAACAATCCCAGGAAACCAAACAACTTGGAAATGGTATTTTAATTATTGCCTTGTGCCTGCTGGCTGCATATTATGTTTATTTTTCTATGTCTGTACTAATAACGATTTTAAATAACGCTTATTTGCTTATGTAGAGTACAGGAAGTACATGGGCAAAATTCTTGCACAGAATATGTTTTAAAATGCTACAAAGTGAGATACATGTCTATGACGTCTACTTTTCCTTTATCAAGTAACCATCCTATCTGTATGGTGTATGTAGCAACAGATAACTCTAAAAGAGCTGCCCTTCTGCTCATCTGAATAGACCAGAGTTATTTCAAGGCAGCAGTTACCATTACTCTGGGTGAGGGCTGGAGAAAGGCAAGAGGAAGAGCTACCCATGTTTGTTCAAGTATCCTACTATGGGTTGATTACAAACATGTGCTCCTGCTTGTCCCTTATCCTTTATCCCTTACAGAAGGAGCATGTGGCAATAATTTGCAGCAAGATTTTTATGTAAGCGTCCCCCTTACATGGATTTTATGCTGAAGAGGAACATATGGTCTTGAAAGAGCATTAATACCCAGGTACAGCTGGTCTTTGAAGATTTTAAGTGATCCAGATAGAAAGAATGAGCAAATGCATCCCTAGGGGGACCAGCTATTCTGATACTGTTCTTTATCACAAGCGTTCCCCTTACAGTGAGATGTCTATGGAAACCTACAAATAGAATGAGGATAGTATTGTCAAAAATAAAATAGTCATATAGGAGAACAAGACAAAAATAAAACCCTTAACCTAGCCAGAAATAGAGAACTTAATCAGTCTGCAAAGCTGGCAGCAAAAAAAAAAGCAAGCAAACTAATTAATTCATCTATTGTTATTAGTTAATGCAACAACCTAACATTTCCCCATGACAGCAATGTCTCTGTGCCAGGTTTTTATTATCCTGCAGTACTGGCACTCTTAAAATTCCTATTACTCAGAGAGTTTACATTGATTTAAGGACTTTTGTTTGCTGGATATAAAAAGAGCTATCACCAAGAATTTAGTGTCAGACCTTAGTTGAGGATCAACCCTATTTTCTATTTAAAGTACTCAGTGGATTTAGAGAAAAGTCACTTTAAAAGAAGTAAAGTTCTAAGGCACTAGATTTATCTGAGGAGCTGATCCTGAATAACTGTGCTTTTTTTTATTTTTATTTTTTTTATCATATGGAAATATCACAGCACTCCAGAGATGGTCAGGCTTCATTATTGTATACTTCAGAATCCCAAACAGAATTGCTGGAAGCAGAGACTAGGTATAGTCATTAACTGCTCTGGTGCGGGGTAAAAATCCCCAAGGTATATGCTCCCAATAGAAACTAATTTGCCAAAGGCATAAGGAATAAACCCAACATAGGAAATACAAAATTTGTGACATAAATATCACAAGAGAAGGATTAGGAAACCTTGAAGGTTTATGCTCTTGAGTTATGTATTCTGTGCCTACACTTTTCAGGTTTCATGATGGCAAGAGGAGAATTAAAGGAGCAGGAGAAAGTAAAGAAAAAAAAATGGTGGAACCGAACTGCATAATCCAAACAGAGCCCTAAGAAGTAGGGACCTTTCAAAGACCCACTGATCAGCAGCAAATCTAAAGCTTACTCGTAATATAAACAAGAAAGCTAAACTACAGAATCTGAAGCTAGGGGCCACATCTGGATAAATGCAGTTTTATTCTTCAGGACTACTCAACGTAAAAATCCAATTTCAGAAGTAATCCACAATGACATCTATAGTTACAGCATCAGTGACAATGAAGTTGCTAATACAAAATGAACCTACAAAATGGAATAAAACAATAATTTTCTCTGAATTCTGCAGAAAAAAAAAGTGTGGCTAAGGTGAAAATCTTGTCCTGGGACAGCTACTGGATAATATGTCCCTAACTAGTAGGATTAGAACTGCTATGACATAAGAAATCCTAAGCTAATTTGGAAGCAGAACAGCTGAAGAAAGGCTGTTCAGCAGAAGTTGGAATTAGAGCAGGAGGTTAAATTGCTTCAGATTCTATCTGTGCTGAGCTTGGTGCCAGATGTGAAAGTCTGGGCGAGATAACCATCTTTCCAAACCAGCAAATCTTTTGTAGGCCAGGAATTTAAGAAGGCAAGATCACAGATCCTGCATCTAGCACTATGAATAAGAAAAATTTCCTCGTAGCGTCTTGTGTAAGGTTATTTTAACAACAAAGATTAACAGGGAAGATGAGGTACCTCTTGAACAAAAACAAACTAACAAATAAAACCCCACAAAATAACCTAAATAAATAAATAAATAAATAAGATTAAAGTAATTAAAAGTTGCTTCACATGTCCTAGGACTAAATACCGAAATGTGCTGAACTAAGTCGTTTTCCAAACCAAACTCAACAAGCTAGAGTAAATCTCAAGTACGACCAAGTCACAGCCTGGTTCAGTAATATCTGCATGAGGATTTTATAATGCTGTATGTTATTAAACATGTTGATGTCTAAAAATATGCAGAAGGGCTGCCTGCTTATAGATCATACAGCACAAGGAGATACTAGCTACATAACAGATTAGTAACAGCTGGGTGATTTGAAACCAGAAGGCCTAATAAGACAGTACAGGGCAAATTCCTCTCAGTTTACGAAAGAAGACTGCTTTACCTTGGGCAATAAAACAATGCCTCTAGATTGGATTTTTCAGAACCTGGGGCTGCCTTGTGAAACTGCATGATAACTAAGTCATGACAAAGATGCCACAGGATCAAGGAGCCCAGCAGAGAAATTCTGCTGCCCAGAAAGATTCCAGTTTGAGAAATCTTGATTGCTTGAAGAGTAGTTGTGAATAAAGGTGTTAAGCTTGAGGTTATAAAATTAAGAAAGTCAATTCTTCTATGTTTTAGTATGCCTCTATGAATATTTTGATTTTTCTAGGCCATGAACTTGCATTGTATCATCTTTTACCTTTGAAAATCAATTGTATAAGGTGCTTTAGATTTTCTGGTTTTAGAGTCTCTTTTGGCAGAGGTTGTTATTTGCACTGGAAAGAATCTTTAGCTTTAATGTCATATTTCAAAATAAATTTTCTTGCTCTCCTTTGCTTTCTCCCTTTGACAGCCATCATTGCTGAGTAATGCCCTGGGTTATGCTTTCAAAAACTAAATTCTTCATTTGCAACTTTGCTCAAAACCTATTGCAGAGTATATATCCAGTGGACCAGGCACTTGTCTCTTTATGAAATAACAGTTGAATTCTGTAAGGAATGTATCTGACACAAGAGTTATATGTAAATCCATAAAGAAATGTGAAAGGGAAGATGACTGACTGTAGAAATGGTGTTAGGAATATATACTTACATACATTCGCATGTATATGCAATTTAGCAATGTTATGCAATAAATGCATTAAGTATATAATTTGTTCCACCAGAAAACATACTGTGAGTCCAAGTCATTACTCTGTTGGACAAGACTCCAGACCAAGCCAAAATCTTTGCCACAGAGCAAAGTGGCAGCTTCAACTGAAGTCAATATAGTTGACCCAAGGTATCAAAGATAAATTCCATCTGGATAAAAAGTCCTGAAATTATGCCTAGATAGCAGTTATTTCCATAGGAGAATTTATTACCAGAAGAAAACTTCCTTTAAAATAAAAGAGATCTTCTTACATCTCTTGGCAGAACATCAGGTATTTCAGTAAAATACAATCATCTCCAGCAACAAATTTCCACCCTTAGGAAATCTTAGCACAAAAAATCACTCGCACTCAACTCATATTTCGTGAATAAACTGAACCAGTGTCTCTAATGGGAACCTTCACCTAAGTACTATATTATTTCATTGCTAAATCCCGCTTCCACAAAATTTTTAAATTCTATTAATTGCAAGGAAAGCAGAAATGAGCCTTTAATCACGTAATGATTATTGAGATAATCTTTGTTAAAGAGCAGGTCTGTTACTGCTGAAGGTGACGGATTAACAAATCCTGTTGATGATGGTTGCTGTCCATTCTGTTGCACAGCAGGTCTTTTCAAGGTCCTTAGGATTTGTGTTATTTATAATTTGCTTTCTACTCCCTGGTTGTTTTTTTTTTTTTTGGAGCATTTTAATTCAACTGGTTTACGGTTGCCCATCAGAAAAAAATGACTTGTTGGTGTCTGACATGTTACCTCTACAGTGTATGAACATATTTTGATTTCCACAGCACTGAGTCAGCATTCTGATGAGTTAGCATTTATATTCCCGACAGCTGTTTATTCCTCTCAATGTAATTTCAGAGATAAATGTCCAGAAGGGATTTGTTGCCCCAGATCTATCAGAAAACATATTTAAGATATTCTGTGGTATTTAAATCATACAAAACCTATTATTCGGTAATGTTAGGACAAAAAGGGTTCAGCTTTGAACGTTAAATAATTAATCTAATCCTTACTATATTATTTTTAACCGTAATGTAGTAAAAAAGTGTCTTCCATTTTATTCTCTATGCAAAATTATATTGATGGTTTTCAGGGAGAGAGTAAATTTAAGAAACATTCTGAAACTTCCAATGTGTACTTTAAAAAAAAAATCCTTTTATTTGGAATTGAGAAAGTAGCCTTGAGAAAAAGAGATAGTAACTGGTGCACATAAAGGGCCAAAGTTTGGCTGGAATAGCTATGAATTGCATCTTAGAAAAGCCACGAGACCGGCAGGCACAGTAGAACATAAATCTCAATAGAAGCCAGCACCAGTATCCAAGGATTCACTGCATTCTGAAATTCTTCAGGTGATCTTGAAAGGTTTTTTGAACAGATATGATGTTGACTACAGTCATTCACTTGATGTCAACTTTATCTACATTTTTTTGTTTAGTTTTTAGTCTTGTAAAGCTATGTTGATGGTGCAGAGTAGATAGATTTTGTTTTCCTGCACCATCCATATAGACTCTAGAGAGAATGTGCTGGGGATATGTGACCACAGCTGCCTGATATTTGGATTTTAGGTGGAGTAGTGCCATAAATGCCTGTAGGAAATCCTGCCAGGAGACTCTTCTATTAGACTTGGATTTGGAATATGGCAGAGCAATTAAGGTTACTGTTAGTGAGATTATTGATGTGTGTGTTGTGAATACAAAAATAAAATGCAGTTCTGAATCTCCTTACATTACTGATTTTGACCATAGCTGTTCGCCATGAACTCTACAAATAACTTTTGATTTTGATAAAAGAATTATAATATGGTTATTTGCTCTGTTCTCTGTTCTTTTAAGCTTGATTTTTTTCTTTTCTCAGGAAAAAAGTAAAGAGGGATTCTTGATATCAGTGTTTTAAAATCTCAGTTCATTCATAATGCAATTCAAATCCTGCATTACTTACATTTTGTCATTTTTCAGTCTCCAGTGTAAATAAAGCAATCCGCTTTTTCAAACTTTCTTTAGTTAGAGAGATAGCTTTACTTATAGAAGTAATTACATATACTGCTAATAATTTTCATCATATTTGTATTGATTTTACATTTCTTCTTTTTTGGGGTACAGTAGAATGAACAGTGAATGGTATTATTTTGTTTGCTCTTTTAGCTGCCATTTACCACCAATCCTCAGTTTTCGCTACTGGGTTCTTCCCCCCAGCATGGTAACTGTAGCTTGAGAGATAAAGACAAGCCAAACTAGCTTGCAGTCAATTCCATCCATCTCAGCTCCAAATGCACCCATAAATGAACAAAGCAGTGAATAAAAGCATCATGTTTGCTACTCCAGTAAAGTGTAAAACATTTCAAATACAAGCAGTACTCTTGATGCTAAGCTCTTTAATAAAGCACCAACATTTAAGCGTTACTATCCCAGAACAGTTCTCCCAAAGCCTTAGTCATGTCCATAAATGATGCAATTACTGAGGATTACTGATGCAAATAAGGGTGTGAAGGATTAACTTTAGCTCGGAAGCTTTAGTCTCATACTGTATGGGAGATTGTCTGGGAACACTGGGTGGTTTCAGTTTTGTTGTAAAGAAGATAGAGCCCTCTTTTCAGTAGTCCTGGATGAAAGAACAAGAAGCAGCGGGCACAAACTGAAACACAGAATGTTCCATCTGACCATTAGGGAGCACTTCTGTGCTCTGCAGGTGACAGTGCATGGGCACAGGTTGCCCAGATGTTGTGGAGTCCCCTCCTTAGAGATCTCCAAAAGCCCCCTGGGCATTCGCCTGGGCACCCTGCTCTGGGTGGCCCTGCTGGGGCAGGAGTGGGATCAAGTAGACCCAAAGATCCTGCCAGCCTCAAACAATTCAATACTGTGGAAGATTCCTCTCCAATCCTGTTAATAGAAATCAAAATCATGATATGAGGCTTGTGATCACATATTTGAATTGCTTTATAAGTGGACCTAGTCAGGGCTGTTCCTCAAAATTGCAGTATAACAACCTTAGCAATTTTTCATCATTTTAAACATTTTGAAGTCCTTGATCTATACTGGATCATGTAATTGCTCTGAAGCTGCCATGGAAAAATTAAAGAAGGCTTCTGAAATGCCTACCTAATATCCTCTCCTTCCCTCTACACTAATTGCTGCTGACACTAAGACCTTCAAGTGTGCAGAATTTTGCACAGATGGAAAATAGAGACATATTTGTGTAAGAATTTTAAAATCCAATACAATGCAATTTAAAAGTATGTTACAAAGGTCACTTGTCGTGTCTTACTTAAACAGAAAGTTGAAATCTTCCATATTTGCTAATAAAACCTAAGCTATGGAATAAGAATTTATTGTAAACAGAAACTGTATTGAATGTAGGCATTCCAGATCATTATGGCTGTGACATATGCACCATAAATAAAAATGTGTAAGTAGAAGACAGTGATCTCTTTGAACTATTCATGAAAGTATATTTGGGCCATTTCCGTACAAATGTTGCATCCCCAGTGTAGACTTCTGTGTCCTTCTCAAAAATCCTTAAATTTGTCTTGAGATGTGACATTGGCTACATGTTACTGTAGTCCTGTGTTTGCATTTGTCAGGCTTTTTCTGGCTTTGTAGAACATCCTGAAGATTGCAGTGCCTGTACTGTAACTTCATATTTGTGTTCAGCTTTCCACTTATGTTAATAGCATAATGAGTATTATGAATGGTCATTGGGGTCAAAGTGTTTGTCTAGAAGATACTCTAAGCTTAATGTTCTTCTTTATTCATGTATTTGTGGATAGTCTTGTTTCTATCTCCATCTTAAAAGATTTGAAAAGAAGGTAAGTTGATTGAAATACTGCTCTCAGTGATTGTGTATATAGCTCTCTGCCTCTTGAGAAATCGTTGGCTTGCACAGTAAGCACCTACATGTACTTCAACTGCACGACTTCAGAGAGTTTGCACTCATCCATGACTATTCATGTAATATTCAACACAAAATTCCTGGTAATAGCCAGTGATACAAACATTGTGAATAATACCAAGATCAGCAGCAATAATGCATTTATTCTGCATAAATTGAATATCAGCTTCTTGGTAGTACTGCTATTAGCGTTTTGTATGACTTCTGTGCCTGGAGCTCTCAGGTGAGACTGATAAACTTCTGTCCCGATCTGGCAGTTATGTCTGTATGAAAGTATTGCTATGACAGAAAGGTCTAACCAATGTTATGACATACTGTTTAATACATTTTTTTTTCTCAATCTGCAAGCAGAGCAAGTGCCTACAGCACCGAAAGAAGAAGTAATTCTGTGGTAATCTTATGATTCATTGCTGTTGGGGTGGAAATAATAGCAAAGAATATGTAAGTTTAAAGAGCTGCTCTTTTTCTAAGTACATCCTATTCTTAAGACAGAATGCTTCTCTGTGAAGTTTTTGTTAAGATGCAATCATTTCATATGATCTTGTACTCAAGGAGCGTTTAAAATATGGCAAGAGTATACGTGTAATTCAAGTGCCTCATTGGCACAATGACAGTGGAAATGTGTATTGCTAAGTCCACTTCCTTTGATACATGCCTGCTCAACACTGACACCCATTTTACTAATATTTACCAACAGCTTCACTTTTATAATAACAAACATTGTACGGGGGAAGAATCTTCTTAAGAGAGAAATGCTGGCTGAGAGAGTGGATGGATGGGTGGGTGGATGGAAGGATGGAAGGAAAAGAGGACAGACAGACCGACGGATGGCTATAAGGCCCAACTCTCTTGTTCATATTTCTGCTACTATAACAAGGCAAAATGCACCTGGAAAGCTTATCTAATAAAAAAAAAAAATCTATATAGTGAAGAGATTACTTAATATGCATATAGTAAATCCAACAAACTTCCACAGTACGATAGTTAGCTGGATTACCATTATACTCTGACTCTTTCTGGTGGAAAGACAAATCTTTTTGGTATTTCTAGCCAAGAACAGCCAAAAAAAATAAGGTAGAGTAGTCTAAGACTGCACTGATTAACCATAGAAGCCTGAAATTATGGAAATTCAAATATCAGAAAAGAAAGTTTCAAGGCCAAAAGCTACTTTTGTCTTTTTTTTCTGGTTTTGTCACAAGCTGAACTAAGGAAGAACAGATAACTGGGTTTTAGGTATTTTCAGACACAAGACATAGTCTCAGAAAGCATGCATAATGCATTGCTATGGTGATGGTTACCACAGCTGTTATAGAAGAACTGTAAATATTGTGTTTAAGTATAGTTAGCTTACATAAGCAACTGCAACTTCAGCTAGAACTGCCTTTTAGTTATTTATAATGATAGCACCTGTCTAACTTTACATTTTATGTAGCAGTTTGCAGAAGTAACAATTTATATAGATGAAACTGCAGGTAATTACGCAGTGCATTGCATTGGGTGCTTTGAGTGCCAACCTGGCTTGACTTTTCATACAAAAAGAAGTTTGACAAAATGGATCCAGCTCACAGTAAAGCCATATTCTATTTCCTTATCTACTCTGTAGCTGGACAAAGCACTGCTGGGCAGGACACAAAAGCTGCTTGGACACCTTCAAAAAGCTGTGGGTGCTGTCATATTCAGTTCACTTTATTTCAGCATGGTTTCTTATACTTGCATATGTGATTCTTTAATTCTCACCCTCGCTTTTAGTTATTTTTAAATTTCCTTTCATAAGCTGCTTCTGTTCCAGAAAGAAAAAGAGTTCCATCTTGTTCAGGGCTTCATGAAGTAAGCCATTCCCTCCCATGTGTCTGACCACTGTTAGCACTCTCTGCACTTTTCCCAGATCTAATGTAACCATTTCAAGATGCAAGGACCAGAGCAGCAGACAATATTCCAGATTAAAGCAAGCTACAGCTTTATATATTGCCATACTTATATTTTCTGTTTGTTCTTGTTTCCTGTCCTAACAATTCCTAACATTTGCAGATTTGAACCGCTGCCATGCCCTGAATTGATGTTTTTATGGAACTATCTGTCACAGTCCTAAACTTTCATTTCAGTGGTAATAGGCAGCTCAGAGTTCATCTCTTTATTCATAAAGCATAGAACACTTTTGCCCACATACATCATTTCACATTTATCTATGGTAAATTTCCTCTGCCATTTTGTTACCCAATCACTTAGTCTTACAAGGCCCATCTGTAGTTCCCTGCACTCACCCTCATACTTACTACATTGATTTGTATCCTCAGCAAACTTTCCACCTCACTACTAACACCTTTTAAAAGGTATTTTTGGATTTTTTTTTTAATAGAATCAATCCTCACAGAGTTCCACTTATGTTTTCTGTATGTAAATCCACTATGCTTGTAGAACTGAAGATATGGGAGGGGGGCATGATTACGGTGCTGGGTAGCAAGGTATTCAACCCCAGTCTGTAAGGTAGAACAGAACATTGTGAAGACACGTCTCAGACTTGATGTATGAGAATTATTTGCAGTACTGTATTATGCTCTGTCCCCTGCAATGGGATCTTCTCAGTAGTGGAGAACTGTGCATTTTCTGGCAAAGTTCTGCATTCATTGAGTTCTCTTGAAAGGAATTTCTTCTATGTACAGTCCAGTCCTACAGCCTTTGCCTGTCATGTTTGGAGACCCATCTAACAGAGCCCCCTTCATGTGATTAGATGCATGCAGTCTCACAAGTTAGAAGAAGAAAAACTGAAGTCAAACTTCCAATAAGATGCAGGAGGCAAATAGTCTTTGCCAATGGAATGCATCAGAGCACAAAAACAGCATTTTAGATTAATGGAATTTAAACAGTACACAACCTTGTGACTGGATGAGATGCAGCGCAGCAGTGCCTTATGTAAAGCAGGTGTAGAAAGTCCTTGGCGGAATGATTTGGTTTGATACATGCATGCAAAAATGGAACCATATATAGACTGTTTGAAGTGATTGAGTATAGCAGCAGCAGTTAGCAGTTTAGTAGAAAGATGAATCTTGAATGTTGAAATGGTTATTGGTTTGTATTTGGCTTGGACTTTGGTGGCTAGATATCCTGCACTTAATTTTATCGTTTGAATATGAGAAAGTGGATATGAGATGTTTCCAGGTCAGCAAGGAATCATCTCAAAGTTCATGAAATGTGAAAGTTACCATACCTGTGATGTATTCTTGTATTTGGCAGTGAGTTGTTTGGGTGGCCTTTGCCTATGTCTGGGCATCACAGATTCAAAAAGAAATGCTTTGTTTAACAAACGCAATGAAGTAAAGGTGGTGTTTGTCACTAAACCTTTGAAACATCACAGTTATATTTGTATTGGCTGGTAAAGAGCATAAAATAATGAACTCAGTAAGTAACACTACCAAATTGAAATAAGAAATATTTCTAAACCTCTGATATGTGCCCTTCTATTTTTGTTGTTGGTTTGGTTTAGTAGCATGCCCAGCACAGCTAGGCAAACAAATCATCACGATGAAATGTTATGATAACGTCACAATAATTCATAATCATTCACAGTTATCATTTCCAGTAGGTAGCAAAATACTTGCAATAACTGTTATGTGGTGCTACCTAGTGGCCAAATTGAACAGAACTTTATCAGGGATGGATACTTTAAGTTTCCATCAACTGTCAAAAGCTGCAGTTGCTGCTTGAGTTTACAATTGCTGTGGTACAGAGGGCAGCCTTCTGCTCTCAGTAGATACACAGCTTGCCTGATAACCTGCGGCTCTAAATACTGCCAGGCCATGGCTTCTGCACCAACCTTCTTAGACACCATTTTTTGAATCGTAGGATTTTGATTGGCAAGAACATAAGAGAAAGAATATATTTGCAGTTGTAAATTCAATGTTGCTATCTTGACAATTTCTGTTTCGATTACTATTTCTAAGTATTAAGTGCAGAGAAAAGTTCTATGTCTAAACTAAAGAGATTGGTGAACTTCTAAGTTTTATCAGATAGGATGGAAATGGGGAAAAAAACATTTTATACCATCCACTGCGTGAGCTTGTTACAGTAGTACCTTCTCAATCTTTCTATCTTACTGTGAATTTATTTTTTGTAAGCTTTTTTTTAATTTCTAGAAAGAAAAAGTTGCACTTAGTCTGACCATGAACTTAAAACAGATTCAGTATGTATTTTGAGCCTAACGTATACTAGTATATAATCTGGTGTGATTTGTGTGATGAAAAAATAAAAGTTAAATGGAAACTTAGATTTATAAGACAGATCACCACCTTGCAGAAAAATACAAGTAATTCTTTAGGGACAGCTGGACTAACGTGCCCAGCAGATGCTCAGGTCTTTCTCCTCACCATTCTCTCTCAGCACTGAGATGAAGGCATGAATTTATTTTTTTTTGATTGTTCTTCCATGGTACATACTATGTGCCAAAATGCCATAAACATTATTATTCCCAAATTAGTAATGATGTTTATATGGGTGTCAGAAGCCAATATTTGGCTATCCAAATAAATGGTAACGTTGTCCTGGCCAAATGAATTGTAAAACTCTGGGGCTGTGGCTTAGCTCTGCACTTCTTCCTGAATACATGATCTTTAAACAATTTGTACATATTATTTTTATTAGCTGAAAGAGAGCAGTGCTGTCTGTTCTCCAAAAGGACTCCTAATTACAGTGAAGTTCTGCCAAAATGGAGGGATTTTTCATAATGAAAAATGTTGGATTTCAAATGTTAACAGCTGACACAAAAGCTTTAAAATACAATTGAAATAGATTTCTGGAAGGTATATTCTGCAACAGAACAAAGCCATTCCAAAATTGTGAACATCAAGAAGAAATCCATACAGCAGGCTTCAGGAAGAAATGAATTACATGCACTATAATGCATGTATAAACACAAACGTAACACATTTACTTGGAAATGAACAAGCTGTATGTCAAGTCTCTTGTTGCTTGCAGCATGAAAATTAATGGCCTACATAACATCAGTTTCAAAAAATAACATCTGATTTTCACTGTAAGGACATAACTTATTCTGATTATTCCTTTGGCAGGCACTGTGGTGGAATCTTAATGCATGAGAACGTAGGACATACATGTATTACTAATGCAGCTGAGAGTTTTCTGCTTCAGAACTTTAGCCCTCAGTCAGTAACAGAATAAAAACTTCTCAAACATGAGGTGCAAACACAAAGTCAGAGAAAAATAACTTTCTCTGTGATCTGCATGACTTTAAAAAGGGCCATCATCAAACATCCAGTGATGGATATTTGTCCAGGAACAAAGGAAAGCAACAAAAAAATAAAGAGTTTTGGCAGCAGTGCTAATTAATTTGAGGTCATATTCAGGTAATTAATGACCTGGACTACAATTCCATCCTTTGCCTAATAGAGATTATCTTTTTTAGAAAGGATATTCTGGGAAAAAAGGTACAGACAAGACAATGATCAGGTCTGGGGACCACACTTTCTGACCCAAAACCAGACCAAGAACGTATCATTAACTCTGATTTGCAGAAGCCATGCACTGTGTTACTGGTACTTCTGCCAGGCCACTCTGTAACAGTGTTTATGGATAGGCTGCTGGCCCTTTGAAGTCCTACACTAAATTACAGTATGCAAAACCCAGACTTACTTTGTTTCAGCTCTGTTAGTGATCACATTTTTACTGTATTCATAAGAAATGATGTAGCTGTCTCAAGAGGTGAAACTGTGAAGTAAAGTGGCATGCCCTTTGTAGGGCTTTTATCTTAATAAATAACCAAACAAAATGGAGTGTGATTTCACACCCCTTTTGCGTCTTTAAATTTGTTTTCTTTTGCCCATGGTGCTTTACTGTCTGAGCTGTGTAATGGTTGCATTTCCTTGACTCCTAACAAAGAGAATCATCTTAATGTTTAGAACTGAGGAGATTCTTCTGTTCCCAGACATGTAATCATACACACCATCTATTCTGCAGTGATAAGCTGTATAATAAGAGCATACCTTTACACACGCTCTGTAATTGTGTAACATCTGTTACTGCCTGTGTTACCAAAGAACCTTTGCTTGCCATGATGCTTCCATTAACATCATCTGGAATTTTGCCATTTGTTCATTCATTGAAGTTCTCGAGTATCTATGTCTGGCATTTTTCTATCATTAGAAAAAGTATTCAACAAATTATTCAGAATGTTTACAAATACTGGGAAAAGTGTAGTTAAGCTAATTCCCGTTTTCACTTCTCTTATCTCTTCTTTTTTTCCTAACACTATTTCTCTAGCTGTCTTTAGATGCACCAGAGTTACTGCGCTGGTGTTCTTATAGCAGGTAAACGCTGTCTCCTCTCGGTTGTCTTGTTGACAGGGAGCCTGTTACTTTGTCATGTAAGGTGTGAATGTATGTAGGTTATGTGTGGGTGACACATTCGCTTTGCTTCCAGCTATACTATTTTCTTTAAAAGTGAGGTCATCATTTTTCACAATTTGTTACAAGCACTTCAGACTCTAGTCTGCACAAATACTGTGGTGACCATATAAGATTTTCTTTCTGATGGTTGACACAAGTGTGGTACTTGAGAAAATAGTAACATAAGCCAGTTACCTACTACAATTTTCTGCTGGATGGAGGACGTGAGTGTCAGCATACAGAAAGTGTGGACATATTTGGATTTTTTTTTTTTAATTGGTGTCAATGTATATTTTTTTATCTCTTTAAAGACCGATGACACATATTCAGATTACAAATGACTGCAAGCTTCCTAGAAGACTAGTGAGTGCTTACTGAGAAAAAAAGAGAACTTACTGGAGATTCACTAGTGAATGGTATAGAGTAGCCCATGCTTTATAATTTGGGTCCATAATATATAGCATCAAGTGTCTTTTTGTATTCTTCTACCATTCAGTGTTTCTCTGCTACTCAACATGAACTTATCTCTTAATACTACAGTCTTTTTCCATCACTTCACTATTGTGAAGTTTCACAATACCTCCACATGTAGAGTAACGCACTTTGTAGCTGAAAATGAACAAAACTAAGTTAGACCCACAAAGGTATGAAGACTCCTATGTTTACCTTTTATATGCTACTGACACATCAGAAGTACAGCTTTTAACTACTTTTTGAGCATTCTCCTCACTATGCAAGTTTCTGCCCAAGCTATATACAGAATTTTTTCACAGCTAATGAGCTGTTGAGAGCTGTAGTCCGTTCTCAGCTAGCCTGCTCATTGAACTAAGCCAAGTGTCTCTCGCATTTTAAGCAAGTTTCTTTGTGAGTCAAATATATTTCTGTGTATGTGCTTAGTCCTTGAACACCAAAAATTAACAGTGTCATCAATGCATGACATCATTACACATGGTAAGGATAGGTGAGCCTGGCATTCATCAGCATCAAAAATAGCAATTTACAATATTGAATCATAGTTTACAATCGCCAAGTAAAATTGGATGCAAATGAAAAACTTCCTGAAAGCATCTGTGGTGTACTTCACATACGTGGAAACTGTGACAGGAAATACTGTGATCATTAAAGACATCGTGATACTGATAATTTTAACCTGTATTTGTTGAATGATTGATTCAGGTGCTCCTCAGCAGAAGGGCTTCCTTCTTGGTCACTCATCTCCCAGGTTTCATTCAGCTCCATCTCTGCTTTGTTTGCAGCTCTCAGCTTTGTTTGCTCTGATGACACTGGGAAATGTCTGTGTGTACAGTCTGGATAACAATAAAGAAATATAATAGTTGATACATAGTTCAAAAAGCCACCAACTCTTCAGTGCGATGCAGCCTGTGGTGCTGCATTTGAACATGACTGCTTTAGGCAAACATAATTTCTTTTGACCTTCTATAGATAACATTGTTTCCATATTTACATTTCAAATAGCCTTAAGTGGTAGTGGCCAGTCTAAACTTAGGGACATTTTGCAAATAAATTTGAAATTGTTACTCCTCATATATTCTTGCTCAATGAAACCAATGAAGAATTGGTTTCCTACTGCATCAAATGGATAAGTAGTAAATAAATATTTTTTCATGTGGAATCACTAGGAGTTGTGCTTTGTATTACTGTGAGAATTTTATAAGAGAAGAGTAGAATGTTCAAGTCACAAGAGTCTTACAGAGCAAATACTGTTGTAACATGTCTTACATTACTGTGGGTGTAATTCTTTGAAATAAGGAGGCAAAAGAGTTCCAAGTGGTGTTAAATCAACTGTATTGAAGTGGCAGCACATCACTCACTGGTCACATTTCACTAGCACAGTTTGCAGTTTTTGCATGGAACTACATTAGATGGAGTGACCTCTTGGAACCATGCCACATTTCCACCACCTATCAGATGGTTCTTTCTGTAGGGCATGAAGACAATGGAAACATTAAAATACCCATATCTGCCAAC
Organism: Centrocercus urophasianus; assembly: GCF_019232065.1. NCBI lineage: Eukaryota > Metazoa > Chordata > Aves > Galliformes > Phasianidae > Centrocercus > Centrocercus urophasianus. The sequence continues at coordinate 13,721,374 of NW_024884789.1, read as the reverse complement.
ACGGGCAGGTCCAGAAAACAGAAACTGGCCTCTGCTGTGCATGCAGTGGATCAATAGCATGGATTGATTCTACTTGGTGTGCTCAGTCAGCCTGCAATAAAGAGCCTCTTTAACAAGTACAGTGGGCAGGATGGCACGCAAGTGCTGTGCCTGCTGTGATGCTGAAGCCATTTACACAGCAAACCTTTGACCATGCATCTGGATCAGACAGTATTCCTTCCATTTTGATTCCTTTGTCTTGTTAATCAGCTCTTATAGTGTACAGAAGAAAATTATTTTAATGGAAATAATAAACAACGCTCTTTTTTCATCATACCTTTCTCTGTGCCTCAGAATGGGCTTTATCAAAATCAATCTATAAAAATTCACAATATACAAAAAACTGGAACTGAATTGAAACCACAATTTATTTTTGTGAATTTAAACATATGTGCATGACTTAATGTGAACATAGCACGTGTTTTTCTTTGCCTGTTATCTTGTAGATTGCTAGCAATAACAGATTCTAAGATGGACTTTGCATATTTGATGCATGCTAGTGGGGGAGGGGAAGGAGGAACAAGAGTAATAGTGAATGAGCTAAGGCAGCCCGAGGCATTTTTCTGCCTGCACAAGGCACAGACAGACAGCATGGATTGGGGACGCTGTTCCAACAGTATCCTTTACTCTTTCAGAAATGTGCAGCATTGGCTTTCTTATTTTTCCTCTGTGTCTGCTGTGATGTTGTCAGGGAGACAGAGTCCTTGACTTGCACTCAGCTGCAGAGGGTGCAAATCTACCCTCCAGAATAGCACTTGTCCCCAAGCCTTGTACACCCAGGAAGATGTAAGGCCGTTCTGTGACATGCTTCTGCATAAAATTTTGGGTGCAGTAAAAGAAAATTTTCTCTGCACTGTCCTTGCAGTTAATTGAGAGGAAACAAAAAAATTGAGTCCAAAATAAATATTCTCAAAGGCTTGGGTTTATAACATATTTATAACCTACTTTGTTTAGATTTGTGTTTTACTTTTTCTAAAAGCTGATAATGTGAAAAGACCTTAAGCAGCCTTCTCAAAACTGGTAGTTGTCCATACATAGCATTCTATTCTAGATGTCTTAAAATGGACAAAAACACTTGAGAAATTCACCATGCTTTCATTTCCCTGTGACTGTCATAAATCTGTATGTAAATTGATCTTGAAAAGACACACTGTATGGACATCTGTTCATAAGTGAATTATGGTAAAATGTCTGTTGCCTTCTAGAATAATTGCGTTTCTAACTGTCAAGTTAAAACAATCAGGTTTTCAAGAGACAACACAGACCATAGCTATTTCAAAGGTTAAAATGATTTTAGATCTTAATTTTTCCCATTTATTTTACCAAAATCCTTACGATACTCGCTCCTCCAGTTTTTCTTTATAAATACAATTCCGTGATTCTGTGACTCTGTGAACACTTAGGTGCTTAAATCTGTTACCGAACGGACTGGTAAAATGCAATATTTTAATTACATGCTAAAGGGACATTCTATGTGCAACATTAATGTAACTCTGCAATTTTTACTGGGAACACTCAGACTCGAAAGACTCAAATTTGGAATAAATAGACATGCAAATTGAAAAATAGGTCACTAGGATATAATTGTGAATACTGCTTTTTTTTCACATAATCATTGCTAGCATCTAGTCGACGTTGTTTCTTAAATGGTTCCTGGTGGCCAAAGAACATTTTGATTAATTTCTATTTTTTTGTTGATGTTTAGTAATGCAACCTTTTAAAGCAATAATTTGTTGATAGGTAGAATAAATAATACAGCTCACAAGAAAGACGTGGAGGAGGTCACACACGACTATCAGCCTATTTTTAAATGTCGTAGAAATGGAAAAGAGACTGAAAGAACAGCGTTACATTTCTGAGCTAAGCCTTGTCAGTATTACTTAGGAATCCTTTTCCTCATCCTGACTGCTTTTCATTATTAGCAGCAATGTTAAAATACAGTAATTTGCTAACAGTTCAAACATTCAACAGCAGAGCTCAAAACAACATATATTTGTTTAATACATTTTCTTCCTCGTGATTTTCTCTTTTATGCAAGCATACAGAGAAAACTCTCCCTTGTTTAGTGCAAGAGAGAAAGTAAACGCTAATTATAGCAAGTAACTATTAGTGTCAAAGGATTCCAAGACATTACCAATATACACTTAAGCATTTCAGAGCAGAGTCCTTACCTTCATAGCCAAGGAGAAAACATGTCAGCAAGTTAGGGCAGACCTCCTCCAAAATGGAACAAAAAGCAGAGAAAGCACTTGGGCCTTTTAACGATAGTTTATCTAGAAAATATTCAGTTCTCTTCTTGTAGCTTCCCTGGGACCAAATGTCTTTGTATTCCTCCAAGGAAAAGACTCTCTTGTAAACCAAATATGACAGCACTTTGTTCACATCCAGCTCTTCCAGTATTTTCTCCCTCTGATTGCTTGGGATTTCAGAAAGCCACTTATTCCTATTTTCATTTTCTCTTCTGGTATATTTTGCACAGTTATAAAACCAAGATTTGCCTATTCTTCTAAACATGTTGGTATTTAAATACAAAATTCTGCCTCTGTATTAATTGTGCAGTCTTCAGTATGCAAAGTAAACATAATGTGGATGGATAGAATGCAAATACATACTGCCGACTGTAATTATTGTAATTCTAATGGAATAAAGAAGGCCTACGTACAAATTATAAAGAAATCTAGCTCAGTGCCTGCAGCCTCCTAAGAGGATTACATTACACTAATTAGCCCTTTACAACTGTTAACAGCTTCTGAACCGTAATGATGAGACTGAGAATTGCTTATTTAACTGTTACTTTTTATTCTGTAACTGATCTTCAAAGATATCCCTTTGCAAAATGTAATTCGTTCAAGACAGCTGATCAAATTGAAATAATCCATACAAGCTGCTACATGGCAGTGTCTTCTGTACACTTCAATTTTGTATTCCTCAGAGATTATAACTGTGTAAGTGCTCTGCTTATTACTCTTTCATAAAATATTAACTTTACAATGTGATAGAATTATTTAAAAAGAATATTTCTGTGAATATATTGCAAACCTACATGTGAAAGGGAAAAAAAATAAATTACAGAATGACTTTTTTATTGTTAAAATCAATATGTCACAGAGAAGAATATCAACTTTGTAATGTTTATATCCCTAAATCGTGTCCAGACAAAATAAAATCACAGTTAAAGCATCTGTTTTGTGAACCAGGTTTAACGTGAAGATTACTGCGATCCTGGTGGAGGTGTTCTGCCACTGATAATCATTCATTGAGGATCACATCTTACATAACCTTCCTTACGCAAATGCTGCTTAATACATGGGCTTTTTGCTCTTGTTTTCATAGTTTCTGTCAACATAAATTCCCCATCTAGAAAAGCTACGAGCATTTCCTGTTTCCTCCTCCCATTTCTTAGTCTGTTTTTTTCTATTTCCATTACTTCCAACTGACAACGTGTCCGTGTTCTCACTTGTGCAGCTTTACCTATAAAATTTCTGAGGGGTACTTTACCTGTTGTGTAGCAAACAAAAATACTTTCCAGTCTTATACGAAAATGAGTTTTATAATGTTTCCTCTCTTCTTAAGTAGCAGCCATCACATCTTCCTGTCAGGCTGATTCTGCTTCTGAAGCTTCAGGTGTTTATCAGTTATCACTGAAGTTGGCCACTGACCGTTCCATCGTTTAGGACTTTTGTTATGCACGTCACCAGGCAGACAGTGAACCAGTCAGGTTTCATGCAATTGTTCGGAGGCATCGCCTGTCACCTTGTGGTTGGCTGCAGGTATAACAAGCCTCGTAGGTGACCTTAGCTGGAGTAAAGAGTGGAAATACGTGTTAGTTTGCCATGGCCCCCTTATAGAGTGTTGTGGCTTATTGACCATAACAGTGAGATTGTCACTGCTTCTGTAATCTTTGTGAATCTATTCCAGTAGAACGATGTATGCTTTGCGTGGTATTGCACACCACATAACAGGGGACCCTTGGGGAGAAGAAAGGTGATGAAAGGTACCAGCGATCTGCCTCATACACAGGTAGCATGGCTAACCAAGGGTAGTGCACAGTAGGCAGAGAAAGCAGTCAATTTATCTGGAAGGCCTGGAACATCTTTCAGGCGACCACTAAAAGCTTAATTCATAAAACTCCCTTTGATTTTGAACCTCCGTAAGTTTAGTACAAATACTGCTCTCCCATTTTCTTCATATTCTCAATCAAAACTCATGCTATTTTCTTATCCGACTTGTTGGTCTCAGTAGTTAGAACTAATATTAATACTGTGATATCTCAGCAGCTGAAAGATTCTGATGAAATCTGTAGTTCCAGATACATTAGCATCTGATTAATTAGCCTTCTCAGCCACTATAGCTTCTGCTAAGTTTTTCTGTTACTGCAGTAAATACTAGATCAAGTGCAAACTGCAGCTTTGGAGAGAAACAGAACCCAAAGATGAGACACAGAAGCTGTAGTATGAGTACATTTATCAGGTCTAACCTCAAAGCTGTATCTGCATTTATTTTATTGTGCTGAGAACATGATTGTCATTGCTATCCCAAATGGGGTAACAAATTCTGCATTTGTTGGTGAAATAATGTCTTTTTAGTCTTAAAAAAAAAACCTTAAAAACACAAATAAAAATGGGTGGTATCATAAGAAGTGTGTCAAATTGTGGACAAATATGAGACTGCTGTCCTTCACACACTGTGCAGCTATTTCCAGTTGTGTAAACTGTGTAGAGTGCTGACCCTGGTTTGGTAGTTATCACAATTCCAGTAAAAACCGGGTGAAACAAATACTGAAAGTTTGGGTAGAGAAACTGAAAATGGAGAAATAGGCAGGAAGTGCAATGAAAGGAGGAAACCAGAGAAAGAGGTGGTGATGGGAGACTACTTGAGGTAAAAGAATCCATGTAATACGCGGTGGGAACAATTATTTGTTGTAAAATCGGTGGTTTTCCTAAGGAACAGGGGGCACGGTGGGGATGGCCGGCGGTTGGACCCTATAGGCGCTGTGAGCGGTCTTCGCCAACCTTAATGATTCAGCCATTCCTCGGCGCCAGTTTTGCGACTCCTAAAGCGGCCTCAACGAGGCAGGGCCCCACCCGCCCGCACACACCACAGCTCTGACCGGGCCCAGCGGGCTCAGCCGCGCCACGGGCGGCCCCACGTCCGTGTGGGCGGGCGGGGCGGGGCGGGGCAGAGGGCGGAGGTAGCGGGCGGGCTGCCCGCCGGGAGAACATGGCGGCGGTCGAGGTGGCGGAGCGGCGCGTGTCGCGGCAGGAGCAGGAGCTGTGCCGGCTGGCGGCCGAGGTCGGCCGTCTGAAGGAGCGGGACGCGTCGCGCTGTGCCGAGGGCTGCAGCCCCGAGCTGCTGCGGCTGAGGGCCGAGAACGAGAAGCTGCGGTACCGCCTCCTGCACCTGCGCCGCAGCCTGGCGGCCGAGCTGGCCCGGGCGGCGCCGGTGGAGCCACGAGCCGGCAGCGAGGTAACGGCGCTCGGGCGTGGCGGCGGAAGGGCGCCGTGCGGGGCGGGCTGGGAGCGGTACGCCCGGCCCGGTCACGGCTGTGGGCTCGGAGCGGCGCCGCTCCCCGCCCTGCGAGAGCTTCGTGATCGCGGAATCGTTGTATCAAACCACCGCAGCCTGTTCTTACCGCTGACCGGGCCGTGTGAACGCGTCGGGATCTTGGTGGCGGTGGTGATTGAAATAACGCTGAGAAAGCGATATCGGGAAGCCTGGTCAGCAGTCTTGCAGTCTTTGCTGGGCGCCGTGCTGCGGCCTGGTTCTGGCTGTAGGTGAGCTGTGTGTGTAGAAGGGATGCCTCCGAACGGACAGGCTGCCTTTTTAGCCCGAGGCTGGGCTGGCCGGCTTCGGTTGGTTCGGTGGCTGCCTGGGAAAGCCTCAAAAGCAGAGTTATGCTATATGTTCTCGTTATTTTCAGGAAGCCTCCACAGAAAGGCCTGCTGTTGTGGTGGACCAGAAGGAAAAGGAAGGCATCAGTGGGCACAAGAGTGAAGTGAGTGGGTTTATTACCATGTAATTAAAGGAGGAGTAGTTTTGTTTGATGTTCTGTTCAGGAGAGATGCTGAGATCTGAAGTACCTCTCTGTATTCTGAAATCTCAGGTTTGGGAAGAAGGCTTTCTATAGTGTACATATTGACAAGATGTATCGTCAGAGACTTTCAACTTGCACGTGGAATTCTTACACATTCACAGTGCTCTACTTTCTGTATGACAACAGTACGTGGGCTTTGGGGGAATAAAGGTCAGGATACAGTGGTTCCTAAAGAGGGTGGTGTTTCATGAATAGTTAAATAACGTGCACTGTGAAATAGAATGTTGGCAACGGTGGCTGTTGTTTGATAGATCATAATTTGTTTTCTGCTAAACAAAAGGAAACTTCCCTCAAACTATCTTGAGTAACTTGGATCTGAGTCTTTGAAAGGACCAGCAGAAGTGAGCTCTTGTTGGCATGATCCAAACTTCTCTGGGATGTCAGCCAAATGCATACTGGGGCAGAAGTATGGGCTGCTCTCTGAGGTCGGACGCACAAAGCTATTTAGATCCAGATGGATGAGGGTGCATTGGAATATTGAAAAGCTACTATAAAGTAGTTAGCAATTTGGACTGCACTATTATGTACCAATGCTTTACTACGTGTTAGTATAAATTCTAACATTGAAATCTAGTCTCAGTTGAAACCTCTAGGAATGTATCAGCACTGTAAATCTCTTCCTTCCATTTCTCTTGCAAATAATTTTTGCCTTGCATGTATGATTTCACTTCCTTGTTACAGTTACAGCGTGAGCCAAGTTTCATAGAAGACAGACTGAAGCTTTATGAAACACTGAAAAAAGAACATGATGCTTTACTAGCTTTCAGAGCAGCCAATGAGACAAAACCTATCAAAATTACTCTGACAGATGGAAAAATAGCTGATGGGGAGTCTTGGAAAACCACACCCTATCAGCTAGCTGTAGGAATCAGGTAAGTTGCAAATTGAAGGGATTGTATTTTTGGGGTGATAAATCTGTTACTGTTATTTGCCTCTCACATTGTTGTGTAAAACATGTATGTCATAGTGAGTGAATGGTGACTCAAGTTGCTTTACGTGAAAAGCATTGTTGAGGCCTCTGCTGAATGCTAAGGCAATAGCAGGGATGTGTATCACCAATCATGAGTGATGCTTGAGGCTGTGTGCTGAGGTCATCGTGCTTGCTTCCAATTAAAAAATACAACAATTAGACTGTTAAGAACTTAGAGACATGTAAAGGTTTGTGAGTTACTGGCTAGTTGCAGAAAATTGTGAGCAGATCCTTAGTACTGAAAGTTGAATGAACCTTGAAGTCCTCAAAAGTCTATGCTTTGAAAGTAGGAAAGTGCTTTAAAAAAACAAAAAAAAAACCAAAAACCAAAAACAAAAACAAAAACAAAACAAAACAAAAAAAACAACCAACCAAACACCCCAAACTTAAAAACTTTAAGATTAAATGTCTTTAGGTGCTATAAGATGTGAGTGGGGTCATCAGGTCTAGAAACCTTGCCAGTTTTGCAAATTTGAACCTAAATATTTTGGTGTCTTCTTTGTGTTCTTTAGTCAAGGGTTGGCTTCAAATGCAGTCATAGCCAAAGTGAATGGTGAACTGTGGGACCTGGATCGTCCATTGGAGGGAGATTGTACTCTGGAGCTGCTTACATTTGATGATGAAGAAGCACAAGCTGTAAATAAATCTGTTTTTTACTTGATGGAAAGAGTTTGTGTCACTGAACTGATTGCAGCTTTATGCTTTTTAAATGTTGTATTAAAAAAAAAATAATCCAGAAACCTGTTCAATTAATTTTTCTCATTATTTGACAAAGATGCTTAAATACTATGTAACTAATTTATAGGTGAAGTAATTCTTACTGTTCTTTTATTTCCTCTTGCACATAAACAGGTTATTATATCTCTGTACGAGATTCAGATTTTGTGTAGTGTCTTGATTTGTGTACTAAGTTGAAGTAGTTTGCCTAAGTTGTGTGGCTTACAGTGTGTTCCAAGGACGTGTTTGCAAATCAGACGCTGAAGGCAACAGTGAGGTTGTCTTAAAATTTTCTAGGAATCGTGTAATATCAAATTTGAGTCATAAATGAAATGAAATATATACAGCTGTGTATTGACAGTGCTTGTTAGAAACAAGTAAGCACATCTTGGTCAGTTGCACTATAAATACAGTTAGTGACGTGCCCAGGAATTTTCTGTGGGACTGGGATTCTAGCCAGTGTTTATGCATGGGATTTAGACTTCATTTTGTCAGATTCACGTGATTAAGTTTGTTCAAGGCATTTCGTGAGCCTTTTGGGTCATTAAGTGGCCTGAATTAGTAGGGACTTAGAACATAGATGGGTGTTTTTCTGTGGAGTTGCTGTCTCCCACCTTCTGGTGTTACACATAACGTGGTTTACAGTCTTACTGTGAACATACCACATGTGAACAGCAGCAACTTAATTGTATTGCTTTACATGTAGTTAAACTGCATAGACTTTAAACTGACTGGAAATTGACTTGCTTATACATGACAGAATGTTTATTACAGTGACTGAGTTGTGCAGAGGTATAATTGTATTTCAGACTAAAATAAGATGAGGCTTTAATGCTACAGCTGCCAGGGTATTGTCAAAGAAGTAGTTAAGAAGTAATTAATAATCATCATGCAAGTATTTGCCATGGTTAAAAATGACAGCAGAAAATTGGTGAAATTCTTACATAACTTAAAAAGCAATGACTGATTTATCAGTTTCTCATCTTAAGCCATATGTTTTTGGTCTTGTTTTTTTGTTTTTGTTTTTTAATTTTAATTGTATAACAACGATGATCCCATGACTTGCTCATCCGACCTGATCTGCAGGTTTACTGGCATTCAAGTGCTCACATTCTTGGAGAGGCCATGGAAGGATTCTATGGGGGCTGCTTGTGCTATGGACCACCAATTGAGAATGGATTTTACTATGACATGTACATTGAGGACAGGTAAATATTCAGTAAGAACTTTAGCACTCATTACTGAAGTGCAACACTGGAGTATTTTACTCCATAATGTTTTGTGTGTTAAAAGTAAAGTCATGTGTCTCTAACATTGCCTAAATCTGTCAAGGTGTCCATCTTTTAGGGGAGATGTATAGATGTATGTTTGTCTAAATACTTGAATTCAAGAGCAGTGTTCAGACAGCTGCTTGGACTTGGGATTTTTGAATGGTCTTTTTTGGAGGAAAAAAAAATCCGAAACAAAAAAAACCAAACATGGAGTGGTTTGGTAAAACTTCCTGAAATTTCTTTGAAGAATCACACATGGAAGTGTAAAATGCAGCGGGATTTAGCTGTGTGTATTTGGAGCTAATGGTCTTCCAGACAGTTGAATGAACTGAAGGCTGTTACCTGGGTGATTTGAATGGGATTGTTTGGAGTGATACTGTTTGTGTGTCAGAGCTTTGTGTATGAAAGTACAGCTGATATCGAGGAACTAAGACATTACTGTGACAAATCACAGCGTGTCCCGTGGTCTTCAAATTAGACTGTTGTAATGTGGTTACTTAAAGAATGTGAATATCAGAATAATTGATTTGTGTTTCTTTTGTCCTTGGCTGTTTGTGTAGAGGTGTATCTAGTACTGAATTCCCAGCGCTAGAGAACCTCTGTAAAAACATCATAAAAGAAAAGCAGCCTTTTGAAAGGCTGGAAGTCAAGAAGGAGATCCTGTTAGACATGTTTAAGGTAAATCTTTGGAGTACCTGTGATTCTGGTATGATGGTGTTTTCATAAGAGTTACATTTCAAAACACTGCCTGCAATGTCAGAATTGTACCTAGCTATGTTATAATAATAATAAAAGAAGAACTGTCTCCCTTCTCCATATCCCTTACAGGTGTTTTTTCAAGAAATAAAAAAACCCCAATTTCTTGTTGTATAAAAGCACCTCAAGTTCAATTAGATTATTGGTGCTTAAAAGACATATGGTCATTCTGGTTAACTTGCAGAGATGAATTAAAAAAAAAGAAGGACTATTCCCTAGACCTCCATTTTATATGGTGAATGTTAACAGTCTCACTGTACTGTGTCATAGTTGTCTTTTTGAAGTCCTTTGAGGCTTTCAGGTGGTAATCGCCATGTTTAACGCTTTGTCTGGATAGTGAGGATAATTTCTCTCTTTCCCCTTTTGTTTTATAATGCTTCTGGAAGGCTGTTGAATGTTTACATTGTATACCTGACTTGCTAGTTGTGATAGTCTTACTGATGCATGTGTATTATTAATACATAATTTTGGATAGAGTGTTAGTAGCTGTTGTAATGGTGTCCCTGTGTTCTCGTGTTTCCTCATGCAGTATAACAAATTTAAGTGCCGTATCCTTAATGAGAAGGTGAACACACCAACTACCACAGTTTACAGGTAAACAAATTAAGAGGTGTTACAAAACATTTATACTGTTAAATGTCTCATTTTATTTGAGAGGATAATATTTTTTTCTGTTTTTGTTTCTGAATACTTGCATAATCAGGAATGAGACTTTCAATCGGTAATATTAATTTATGTAAAATCAGATATTTCCTTTCTCTGTGAGGACAGGTCAGATCTCCGTTGGTGGGCAAATGGCAGATCTTTTCAGTCTTTGCCTCTTAATAAAAAGATTAAAGTAAATTACCCCCAGTGCAACTGAATGGCTGGATAATGAATAAAACTAATTGTTAAGTGTGTATTGAGTGCCGAGGATCCTGTTCATGCAGTTGCAAGGAGTAAAACTTTTTAGTAAGAAAGTGAGAAAAACATTTTTTTGTTTGATGTATATAGTCTGAGATTTCCGAGCAATTTTAAATGAATTTACATATGGAAATATGCGAATTGCTGTGCGTAATACTGTGGTTCTGGTAATGCATCAAATGTGATGAGTGTTGACCAAGTGAATATCCTGCTTCAAGTACCAGACGCAGTTAGGTTTAGGATGCACGGATTTGCTGAGTATTCCATATATAGGTACTTGTTAATTATTTGAGCATGTAAAGCAATACCCTGTTTGTCATTAGTGACTGTATTTTAAAATGCTGGACTATTTTGAAATAAACACTTTCATTCTTTTGGTGGTCAGGTGTGGTCCACTGATCGATCTCTGCAGGGGCCCACATGTGAGGCACACTGGAAAAATCAAGGCCCTTAAAATATTTAAGGTGAGTTTAAATAAAGCACATTTTAAATCCTAACTGCCATAAGCTGGTCAGTTGATTTCTTCATCTATTTTTCCTGAAGTGACAAGGTCCCCTGGATTGGTTCTTTTGCTTACTCTAAAAATAGTCCCTCATTTATTTCCTCTTTCTTATCAAACAGAACTACTGACTTTCCTCCTTCATCCATTTCCAAGGCTTACTTATTGTTGACCATCACAGCAATCATCAGTGGAAACTGATAGCATCTTTTTTTTAATTGTGGTGTTAGTGCAGTTGAACTATATGAGTATAATGAGGAGCAGAGCAAACACACTCACAGTAGTGGTGTGGAACTAGCTATGCCATGCACAGTGGAGAAGTTAATGTGGCTGACCTAATGTGACAGTGCTGCTGTATTGTTGTGCTGGTATCTTCAGAGCATTGCACTGTGCAGTGCAGCTGTTGTGGTTGGGCTTTGCAGTGGCTGTCACATCTTTGTGCTGTTCTGTCCATGCATTATGCACGTTCCCTCCATTCTCTGGTAAAAATAACTTCCAAGATGTAAATTGGATCAGAAAGTAGTGTTTTGACCTTGTAAGGAGGAGTCCTTCAGGTGTAGGAGGTAAAGCGGGCAGTGGCAGTTTAAGTTAGTTGCAGATGCTGATTCTGATGTTGTTGTCAGACTGTCCTCACTGGGACATTTGTTATACTTGCTTCTGCTGACTTCCTGACTGAAGTCTATGGATTGTTTGGCTTGTCAGAAAGCAAGGATTTAACTGAGAGAGTCGTTTTCTTTTTGACTTCCGTGTTTATCTTTTGTGTTGTTTTGAACTTTAACAAGAGATAACACGTGGTTTGAGTTAAAATACAGTAAAATAAATATGACTTGACTAGTGACTCTTGTTTATACCTACTGCATTAGGCATGCTGACTAAAACGCCATGCGAGTATCTGTAATATAAATAAATGCTGGATGACTGCATGTAATTCTCTTACCAAATTAAAAGCCGTAACATTCAAATGCATTAACATCTATTCTTCCTCTTGCTGAGAGTATAACAGTACTTATCGTCAGCTATGGGTTTTGTCCATCAGAATTCCTCTACGTACTGGGAAGGAAAAGCTGACATGGAAACTCTGCAGCGAATCTATGGAATATCCTTCCCTGATAACAAAATGATGAAGGAATGGGAAAAATTCCAGGAAGAAGCTAGAAACCGAGATCATAGGAAAATTGGAAAGGTATGCTCTTCTATGGTCTGCTTCTCTTTTGTGCTACTGCAATAGAATTCATTCTTTTCCTTTTTTTTTTTTTTTCCCTTTCTTCTTTTTAGGGTAATTTAAATGGGAACCTGTTCTATGCATTTATCTTACAGTGTACTTTACATTTCAAAATTTCATTTAAACAAATTTGGCTCATCAGTCGCTTACAAATGCTGAACTAACATTGGGAATAAATTGGGAGGTAGTCCCTGGGCTTGGGGAGGTATGTCTCAACATTTGTGATGTAGGGTATTTTGAGATCCTACATAAAGCACTACAAAGACACAATGGGTGATATACAGTTGAAAACAGAGAGGCATTCATTTGAAACACTGAAGTGTTAAATGAAGATTAGCATCAGTAGCCAGCAGGATGTCGATGGGAACCTGTGGCTACTTGTTGGTAGGTGCCAAAACACAAATATGGGCTGCCTTCGTAAGCAGTAATGAACAACTGGGGTGACTCAGAAGAAAAGTCAATGAGAAACTTACAGAAAACTGACAAAGGATAGGAGTGGCAGATGATCTTTGCTGAAGTGTTTGTGTTTGTTTCAATTAACCCACTAAGACTTGAATGTTTGTACAGTACTTGATGATTATTTACTTGCATTTTCAAAACTAAATTATCTACTATTAAAAAAAAAAAAAAAATTATCTACGTATCTGGTATCTAATAAATGTAAGAGACTACTGGTACTCTTAAGATGTACCAGAGCCACACTTCTAAGTTTGTATTTGAGATAATTCTGTTGAAGAATGACCAGCTCTCAAACTTCGGATGTCAGCCCTCAGATGTGATGGGTATATGTGTAATTGCATTGGTTGCTAATGGTAAGATTACTTCAGGCTTCAAGATTTTGAGGAAATGTCTATTTAGCCGCTGAGTTAAGTGGGCTACCAGTCATACACAGACTTCTAAGAGTAAGAACTGGAGGGAAATTAACATCTGTTGCTGAGAAATTGTTAACTTTTAGAAATCATCTTGTTACTGTGTTAGATCATCTTGTTACTGTATTCTTTCATTTTTGTTAAGTCTCAGTGTGTCAAATACTCATTTTCTGCAGGTAACTAGAAGAGAGAGATCTGAACTGATGTTACAGAATTCTGTTTTATATTTACATAGGAGCAAGAACTCTTCTTCTTTCATGATTTGAGTCCTGGAAGCTGCTTTTTCCTCCCCAGAGGTGCCTTTCTTTATAATACACTCACAGATTTCATACGAGTGAGTATTGACATGCTTAATGCTTTCTGTTGATCTCGAGGGATATGCTGTTTGTAGCACTGAGCTGTTCTCAGGGAGAGATGGGTCTATGTATGTAAGCACATGCCGTTTTCACCAAGATCATACACATTTAACCTTTTCCAAAATAGGACAGATGAAAGTATTCTTAACTGACACGTTTTACAGTTATGTAAAGCCTTCATGCATAGTTTGCTTCCCCAGTAAAGTGCCGTAGTAAGAAAACAATTTTTTTAAAAGTAAGAAAATCAGAATATTGCTTACAGCTTTCTATATCATCTTGTAAACGTTTGATTTGTTTTACAGGAGAAGTATCACAGGCGTAATTTTACTGAAGTTGTATCTCCAAACATCTTCAACAGTAAACTCTGGGAAACTTCTGGGCACTGGCAGCACTACAGTGAAAATATGTTCTCTTTTGAAGTAGAGAAAGAAACTTTCGCACTTAAACCAATGAACTGTCCAGGACACTGGTTTGTATTTTCAAATGAAAGCATTCTTTCTTCACTGTTTTTATCTCTTGTGAGGCTGAGGAGAAAGAAACGTGGTGTCAATACACATCATTTGTGTGTGCAGTAGACTACTGAGCAGCTAGGATTTTAGAGAGCTCCCTGGCAGCATCCCAAAGCGGACCAAATAAAACTCTTGTAGGAGGGTCTTTCAGTAAGTCTAGACTAAGTAGCTAGATTTGTGTGTAGCGATATTAGCCTGTACCAGTAGCAAATGTGAGTAATGTCGATTAGATTGAGGCTTCAGATACAGCGTATCAAAAATTCTGGTGGTTATTCTCAGCGTTGCTTTTTTCTAGGTGGGCTCTAGCAAGGCTTTTTGAGTGCCTTGTGCTCTCCATTTACCTGCCTTTTAGAACATGGGCAGTCTGAATGAATAAATGCTTAGCAGTGAAATTACCATCTATATTAACTGCTAGTTTACGTACTGACTTAAATCTTCTGCAAGAAGGATAAAAGCAAGGTTCATGTTCCTTCTAGCTTGATGTTTGCTCATCGTCCACGGTCCTGGAGGGAAATGCCTCTGAGACTTGCAGATTTTGGAGTTCTTCACCGAAATGAACTCTCTGGCACTTTAAGTGGCTTGACTCGTGTGAGGCGCTTCCAACAAGATGATGCTCACATCTTCTGTACAATAGAACAGGTAAAAAAAAACTCTCCTCACCAACTCAAACTGACACTTAAAAAAAGTAAAACTCATACAAGTATTTTCACTCCAAGTTTTCCTATTGTGTTTTCTAGCATAATGCTGTTTTCAGTGCTTTTTTTTAGATGTAGGCATTTTCTACTTAATCACCTGAGACTTCATATTTCTTAATCTTCTGCAGTAATGCTCATCAGTAGCCTCTTGAAGTTATTTTGTTGGAAGTCTCAAATAGCAGTGCTGTAATTTTTTTTTCTTTGGAGTTAAATACTTACATAAAAAGAATAAAACTTAAAATCCCTTAAAAATATTTAAGGGATGTTATTGATATGAATTGCAGAATGGGATCTTTGTATAGGAGTTTTCCCTTGAGTAAGATTGATATATCAGGCAAGTAAATTACAAAAGGCAAAATATTTTTCCTCCTTTATTTCCCCCTCCCATTTTCATACATGATGGTTGTTATGTAGTGGCCTCTTAGCTCTGGTAGTGAGTTCAGCAAATTCAATTAGATTTTGATGTGAACAAATCCTAAAAATACTGTGTTTTAGTTTTCAAATAATTTCTTTTGTTTACATTTAAGATTGAAGAAGAAATTAAGGGCTGTCTTGATTTCTTGAAGTCAGTTTATTCTATCTTTGGCTTTACCTTCCAATTGCATCTTTCAACAAGACCAGAAAACTATCTAGGAGAATTAGAGATTTGGGATCGTGCAGAAAAGGTAATTGACATTTAAAATAAATAATAATTAAAAAGATATATATATATATAAATGTTGTATACATATATTTAATATCTGCCAAGTTTTATAGAAGTAGATATTTAGTTAAATTTTTCATGTTGAACAGTGACATTTGTGAAATTGTGCAAGTCAGATGCTAAATATTATCTTGAATAGAAATGCATGTTGAAAAACTGTATAATATGTGAGGTTTCTAAATAAAATGAGGAATTTTAGATTTTTTACGGAGTCCCTTATCTTGAACTGATTTTTTTTTTTTTATTTTTTTTTTTCCTCAGATTAATCAAAATTCTTACAGGGAACTGTTATTTTAAAGAATATCATAAGTGACTAAATGTTTGAATGATGGTCATCAGCATGTTGAGTTGCTTAGTATTTCAGAGAAAAATGCTTACACTTTTACAGAGATGAAAAGCTCTCGTACGCCTGTAAAGGTTGTGGGGTTTTGTTGTTGTAATTACTCTTTCTGTTTCATGATTAGCAACTTCAAAGCAGCTTGGATAATTTTGGAGTACAGTGGACATTGAATCCAGGAGATGGAGCATTTTATGGTCCTAAGGTTAGTGAATTGATATTTTAATACAACTTCAGGATGGACAACAACGTACACAAGACGTACACTGTAACTGTATCAGGTTACTATGTAATCTTTCTTTGGAGAAGGCTCCTGGGAGACCTCATTGTGGCCTTCCAGTACTTGAAGGGAGCTTATAAACAGGAGGGGGAACAGGGTGGATAGTGATAGGACAAGGGGAAATGGTTTTACACTGAGACAGGGGAGGTTTAGGTTAGATATAAGGAGGAAGTTTTTCACCCAGAGGGTGGTGAAGCACTGGAACAGGTTGCCCAAGGAGGCTGTGGATGCCCCATCCCTGGAGGCATTCAAGGCCAGGCTGGATGTGGCTCTGGGCAGCCTGGTCTGGTGGGTTGGTGACCCTGCACACAGCAGGGGAGTTGAAACCGATGGTCATTGTGGTCCTTTTCAACCCAGGCCATTCTATGATTCACAGATTGATATTAAGATCAAAGATGCTCTTGGCAGATACCATCAGTGTGCTACTATCCAACTTGATTTCCAGCTACCCATTCGATTTAATCTTACTTACGTTGGGTGAGTGATTAAAATACTTATCTTCCTCTTCTAACTAGAACAAATAGAATACTTATCTGCAATTTCCATAAACTGAGCTAGATAAATGCTCTGTTGCTCACTTAGCAAATTATTAGTTTGCATCTAAGTAGCCTGCAATGGGTTATGAAGGAAAACATCTCTGGAGAGTGGAGGACTCAGTCCAGAACTTGAAGGTATTTTGTCAGTATGACGATAGCTCACTTTAATTGCACATGCCATTGTTTGTAGGAAAACTTGGTGACCTGTCTATTTGTCTTGAGAAAACTGGTAAGCAACTGATAAAATTAAGTCAGTTCTTAATTTTAGTCTAGTCATCGTGTTGACATTGCGTTCGTATTCAAACATCCATTGAGGAGATGGTATGTTTGCAGTAGGAAATGCTTTGCTCTTTTTGTTGGATAGAATTAGGTGACCTTGAAGAACATAAAGCGAATGCAGATAGTTTTTTGAGGAAAATGTCACTTAGACTTCCAGCTAAGAAGAGAGGTTTTATCATCTGAGTGTGTTAATTTTAGAACCATGTCTTCTGAGTTGTTTTTATTACGATGTTTATTTTTATATAATACAAAAAGTTTGAGGGAGGTGTTGGTTATTTTTGGTTCTGCTGCATATTCTTCAGTAGACATCATAACTCTTCAGTAGAAAATAAGATTAGAAACAGCAGCTGGCCTTTTTTTTTTTTTTTCCATAACCAGAGATGTGTATCTTAAAAAAAGAAATGAATAATGAAGGCAGATAAAATCCTGTGCAAGAAGACGAGTTCGAGTCGTAGTGGAAAAGAGAGGAATGATATAAAATATTAAAATACAGAGACAAGGAGCTGTCAGTTTTGGAGTCAAATTGTAGAGTGTGCTTTTTAAAGCTTAAGAACTTGTGTCTATGTCACAGTCATTCTGATTACTCTGCATTCCTTTAAAAGCATGATTCATTCTGAAGTAGGTTTTTAGTAGCAAGTGGCAATTCTTGCTTAGTATAAATTACTGTTCTTTTACTGTGATAAGTAAAATCAAAAAAATTAGTAGGATTGCATGTATGTGATCTAGGAGAAGTGTGGTTTTGAAATTATTGTCTTTTTCAGCAAAGATGGAGATGATAAAAAGAGGCCAGTGATTATTCACAGAGCTGTTCTGGGATCTGTGGAGAGA
This sequence comes from Centrocercus urophasianus, assembly GCF_019232065.1. NCBI lineage: Eukaryota > Metazoa > Chordata > Aves > Galliformes > Phasianidae > Centrocercus > Centrocercus urophasianus. Next base: position 13,703,511 of record NW_024884789.1, on the reverse strand, counting down.
ATGATAGCTATTCTAGCAGAAAATTATGGAGGAAAATGGTATGTGACACAAATACAATTCTGAGAAATGTTTAACAACGTGGTTAGGAAGTATAGGTCCTCCCTGATGTCTCATACATCAGCTTACAAAATGATTTCTCTAGGGTTTTCTTAACAGCAGGTGAGATGAAATGAAATCTAGTTTTGCAGTTCCAGTTGTGTGTTCTACTGATAGCTCACGGTTAAAAATTCTGTGAGATACGAATTGCAACTGAATGTGTGTGTGCTGCATTTTACTTCTTCCTTTTTATTGGAAGATGCTTAATATACATAAAGTAGATGCTTACACAGGCATAAATTAGCCCAGATATGTGATTATTTTTTTTTTATTTGTAAGTTGTTCTATTTCATCTCTAGTTAGCTCTGAAGAGATTTCTTCTTTAATAGATTAAAGGATTAAGGAAGAGTGAATTCTCACCTTTACATGCAGAGACTACTCACCTAGTACTATCAAGTTATATAACAAATGAAAGCAGAAATTATGTGAAGAAATTCTATTTAAATCTGTGAAATTGATAGGAAGCAAACAGAAGATCTAAGTTCTGTGCATGCCATTTTATTGGACTCAGTCTGATTGATATTTTATGTGAATTGAAAAGTGTAAAGGCAACATGCAACATTCTTAGCTTACAATTCTGTGGATATGAATGAAAAGGTAGAGTGCTCATTTATCTTTTCTTCTTACTGGGTTTGCCAGGCCATTCTGGCTGTCTCCACGGCAGGTGATGGTTGTGCCTGTGGGACCTACTTCTGAAGAGTATGCACGGCAGGTGAGAATACAGCTTTATGCAGCGAGCAATTTTAGTAGCTCCTGAAATACTCATCCTTGAGCGAGCAGTAAATGCTTTAATAATACAGGAGACGCTTTTGGGTCAAGTCATTTTTTTCCATGCCCTCTAAAATTGTGTAAGCCTGAGAAAGGGAAATATAACAAAATATTTGGCGTTTTGTTACCATCTAAAAACTTCAGTAATAATTACAGGAAAAATGTTCTGAGCTACTTACCTTACATACTAATAAATGTTTCGCTGTAGAATTATCCCCTTAAAGTGTAGGGGTAGACTTGGTTTCTTCCGCTTTCTAGGATATAGGCAAAGTTCTTACCAACTCTCACCCCCTTTTAATGCAAACATAAATGGTTCTCTTCCTTTTCTTCTTTCTGTGGCTGAGGCATTTTGGCATTCAGCAGTGTAGCTGTCTGAGAGGATCAGCAAATGTTTGATACGGATGTTAACTTCTATTTCTTCTAACAAGGAATTGCTAAGCACTAAGGTCCTGTCAAGCTTTTAAGGGTGTGTGCAGTTTTCTTCGAATAATTTTATTGATTTCACTAATACAGCTGTTCATAAGAGCTAAATTATTTATATTTATAAACTATTTATTGGATGGAATCTCGTAAAGTATATGCTGTAATAGTAAACATCTTTTTTTAGGTTTGCACTGAGTTTTTTGAAGCAGGATTTATGTCAGATGTGGATTTGGATCAGAGCTGCACACTCAACAAGAAAATCAGAAATGCACAACTGGCTCAATATAACTTTATCTTAGGTAACTGTAGGGTCTTTCTGCATGTCATTTAAGTTCTGATGTTGCGGATGGTTCGTCTAGACTCACTTAATAATGTAGGTAGTTTAATATTGTTTGTGATATATCTTGCAGTGGTTGGTGAAAAGGAGAAAGCAAATCATGCTGTCAATGTGAGAACAAGAGACAACAAAGTTCATGGAGAAATTTCGGTATCTTCTGCAATTGAGAAACTCAAGAAATTTAAGAGTTTGCGTCTTCCAAATGCAGAAGAAGAATTCTGATGTTGCTACTAAGGACAAAAACTACAGATATGAACTGCCCGTGTGAAATGGTGTTGCTTTCCTTCTCCATAGCAGTAATGCTCATCTGAAAGAATTTGAAGCATGGACACACAAGCCGAGCAAAGGTAGCAGTGTTGATTCTACAAGAATAGCATGAGAAAACAACTGCAGTGGGTGACTCCTTTAACTGTCCTGTGGGACTCTGCTCAGTGCTGGTTGCAGAACCCTTTTTGTCAGGCATCCTACACTTCTGCTGAAATATGTCAGTTTTACTGTGTAAATAGGTAGTGCTGTACTATCTGAAGGAGCAGAAGGCTGGGAAATGTGCTGACTGCAGCTGCTGAACTACCTCAGTCACACAGCAGCTGCAGAACTGACATGGCCTGGAATCCAGAGCTTGGCTCTTGGGTTTTGCTTTTTTCTAACTCTGAATTGTCAAATATGTATCAGATATTGGAGTAAGGGAGTAGCCTGTTCTTTCATGAATTTCTGCTCACAAGTGATAAATAAATGGTATCTGTTGGAAATCACAATGTAACAAGGTACTGAATGAGCCCATGCCTTCGGTAACTGCTTGCTGTAAAGGCGATTACCAAGAATGAAGTTGAATTAACCGCCATATCCGTGTGTGGGAAGTGTTTTATTTCTGCCTGTTTGTTGTTGACTTGGTTCTTTGAAAACAATCAAAAAAAATCCCACTCAATTTGCCTTTCAAAGAAATGGGCATGTGATTTATTGCTGTGGTTGCTTGGGATACTGTGTGCTGAAACTGGGTGATGTAATCTTCATTTTTTTGTTTCAAGTGTGTTGGAATACAAATTGGTTCTACTTCCCTGATCTGATTGTTTATGCTTATAAATTATTTTTAAAGTTAATTCTGCAGGGCATTTAATCAATGTTTTTGATATGTGATTTTTAACCACGAGTATTTTTTCCACTATTATGTGCTCTGTCAACCTTTGTAAACATACAGCCACGAGTTGGAAGTGCTCTTTGACACAGATGTTATTGCAAGCACGCCAGTGCTTCCCCCTGCCTACAGCCTGTGTTCCATGGCCCCGTGCTTTGTGCCGTGCTAGTTGGCTTGTGACCCAGCTTTCACTGATTGACACCCACAGAAAAAAGAAAAGTGAACTGTAGGAAGGAGGATGGGGAAAGCTTTCTGTTCAGCTTTACGGAATTAATGTCAGATGATTGGGGTAACTTTTTTCTATTTTTAAGCATATATTCTTATCTGTGAAAGTTTTGTTTTGTGTGGGCTACATTCACCTTCCATGACCCGTGATGTGTTCGGGCTCCAGCACTGAGGGGCAGTAGTTTAAGATGAGCTTCCCGCCCTTTCCAGTACCGGGCTTTAACACGTGTATCCGTGCTGTAGCCGTGGCAGTTTAGAGGACCTGCAGGACATGCTCTAACTCTATGCGGGGAGAAGCACGTGAAGGACACAGGCGCTGAGGAAAGGCGGGAGGGAAGCAGAACCGCTCTGCAGGGTTCGGCCCCGAGCACCGCCTGCGGGCGGGCGCGCTCCGCCCCTCTCCGGGCAGGCGCCGGCCGTGAGGCGGCGGCAGACAAGATGGCGGCGCCGGCAGGGCGAAGCGCGTTGCGGCGGCTCTGCGGCGTCGCGCTCTTCGTGTCGCAGCTCTACGTCCTCTCCGGCCGCGGTGAGCGCGGTGCCCCGGCCGGGCTGGGGAGGGCGGTGGGGACGGGCAGGGCGGGCCTGGCGGAGCCTCAGCGCGGCGGCTGCCGCTCTCGGGGTGGTCGGGCGGGGCCGGGGCTGCTGGCGGGGCTGACCTCAGACGCGCGGCCTGGAGGTGGGCGGTGGAGCGGTGCCCCCTGACGCCCGCCGGGCGGCACCGTTGCCCGGGCGCGGCCCCGTGCTGCAGCTCCGCGTGAGGAGCGGCTGCAGTGCGCGGTGTGAACGCGGCGGGAAATGAGCGGTGAGAAAACAAGGCTGAGCTGGAACATCAGCGTGGGTTGTCTGAAAGGTGTAAATCACTTCTGCTCGTCTTTGATATTTAATGTTTACATCTTATTATTTATAAAATGGGAAACCTGACATATTTTTATTATTATTGCACTTTCCATGTTTTTTTTCTTTTAACCAATGTGCTGAAATCAAACTGTTCCTGGTGCACTTTATTCTAAAAATACCACTTTCTCTTTTTTTTTCCTTCCCCTCACAGCAGGATCTTTGATGGCCACGAAGCATTCACAGCCACAGTCCACGTTTGCAAAAAGCCTGACTTCAACAAGCACAGATGCTCCCTACTTCAGGGCAGCAGGTACAGTGTGTTGCTGTTCCCTGTGTTGTAGCCCTGTGGGTTTTCTCCTCCGAGTATTGAGGTTACCAGTAAAGCTCTTCAGTTCTGTCTTAGAAACTTCTGTGTTCTTTTAGAGAAGTTGTGGAGCATCATATCAAGAATTACTCTTCAATAACCATAAGAAATGATTTGCGTTATACAGTTAGAAAACTCGTTCATATAAAATCTTAAAGTTAAATTGGCATTGTAGTTCATGTGTTTTATGCCTATGATGGATGGTGGAAATTCTGGAGAGACTTCAGAGTTCTGCAAGAAGTTGTTACTGCTCCCAGTGCAATTAAACACAGCTTTTGCACATCCTTGAGGGTACGCAGAGGTAAATGTTTCAGACAGGGAGTAAATTAAGAGGTGATTCTGAACACGTGAACAATACATGTCTGTGAGAAGGTCCATGCTGAGTGTTGTTGTGCTGGGCTGTGCTGTCCAGTGCAGAACTTCTCAAGATCCTTGCAAGTTGCTCTGCTATGTCATATAGTATAGATTCCGCACGTTGCAAATTAAGGGAAGTCCTTTATATGGTATCAATACACGTGTATGTATTTGAATATGCATGCTTCAGACTAGATTGCTTTTTTAAATTCGAATTTTTTTTATAATTTCATTTACATATTTCATCTTTCAGAAAGTACAGAAATTCCAGCTTATGTGACTAAGTGTCCAAGCAATGGACTTTGCAGTAGGTTGCCACCAGACTGCATGATATGTAACACAAATTATTCCTGCATATATGGGAAGCCAGCCACTTTTGATTGCAGAGTCAAACCGCATGTTCATTGTGTTGTAAGTAACCTATTTTTAAAACTAATTTTGAGTAATTTAATTACTGTGACATCTTGTCGTAAAATATCTGTATCTTTTTAAAAACTTCTTACATATGCAGTTTGTTAGGTTATCATAGGCAGGTTATCAGTTTTTTGTGATTGAGCTGCAGGCAGTTGGTAGAGTCAGACCTACTCTTCTCTGCTTGCCTTTCTTGCTTTGGATCTTGTTGTCATGCAGCCACTGATCGATTGTGTTTAATTGGCATGCTGACCAACAAGAACTGAACCAGTTTGAGAATGGGGAGGCTAATGTCTGTCAGAGGTTGAAACCGAATGAGTAAGAACAGTCAGTTTGGCAGCAGCCTCATTTGGATTAGAGGAAGCAGTAGTACTAAAACTGTGTTTTAATACCTTTGTCACTTTTATCATGTTGATTTTTCTACTGGATATGGAGGTAACAAAGAGCAACTGACATTTTGCCCAACATTTCTGTCTATGAGATGCAGTTTGATACTGAAAGCTGACCGTTTCTTGATTGCTAATGAAGTGGTAATGCTGTCCTTCTGTAGGATCAGAATAACCACGAGCAGGAGAACTTTACAATTAACATGACGTGCCAGTTTTGCTGGCAGCTTCCAACAACTGACTACGTGTGCACCAATTCTACAAACTGCATGACGGTTTCCTGTCCCCGGCAGCGATACAATGCCACTTGCACAGTGCGGGACCACATCCACTGTCTGGGTAAAGTGCTGTACCAGGGATTTTGTGAAGAATTTTTCTAAATGGCGTTTTAATGTTGAGTCAGCACAGTGATTATGTTGATTACAGTAACAATCTGCACCTTGATCAATCTATTCGATTTTTTTTTTTTACAGTTGCGTTTTAATTTTTGTTTATAAAAGTGATAGCTAACTGCAAACATTGTTTTTCAGGACTGTTGTATACCTTTCATGTGAGGGAAAATTGGTCTTTCTTTTTGTTAACTTTTATGACTTAAACTACTTTGCACAACATTAATAGAATCAATTTCAAACGTCTCGGGATAGTGGAAAAAGTCACACTGGTGTCACCCCACTAGTTTAATTTTTCCCTGTTTATTTGTTCATTTACCGTTCATGTTTTCTGATGTGAGACAAAGTTTGATTGTCTACAGAGGACTGTAAAATGTAAGATTTTCTCAAAAATTCCTGTTTCAATCACTGCCAACCCTTTTAGTGCCTTGTTAGAGGAATACAGTGAGTGTGGCTTCATATGTCATTTTCTTGCTTATTATGTGATCTTTTTTTTTTGTCAGTTGCATTAAGGTTCAAACCTTTTCTAACATTCAGGTAACAGAGTCTTTCCAAAGATGCTGTATTGCAACTGGACTGGAGGTTATAAGTGGTCTACTGCCCTGGCACTAAGGTACACAAGAGCTATTAGCAGAACTTAAGCTGACATGAATTAGTGCGAACGTATCATGTATAAAATCTTTGTTCCACATTGTTCAGTGCAGTGGGTAGTTGATAATGGTTTAGAATTTAGAACTTGGAGGCATATGATGACTGAAGATTTTGTATTAGCTGTCTTCAATAGAGCTTGAAAGAAAACCTTTACCCTATTTCTGCATTGGATGTGCTTTCTTTAGAGTAAAGTAGAGTAGAGGGGACATGCTTTCTGTATTCTGTATGGTGACAGATGAGCTACTGAAATAATGTAATGAGGTACTGAAGTAACAGATGAGAATGCTGAAATAATTCTGTGGACTTCAGATTCTTTTCTCCCCCTTTATAATATGCTTAAAGCAATTAAGGCTGAAAATCATCCAAATTGAATGCATCTTGAATGTAGCTATTTCTGAATTTGATGGGTATCACTGATCATTGTGTAGATAGTTTACACTTTTTAAGGCTTCTTTTCCAAGTGTTATAGCTGGAAATGCTTTAAAAGGAAAGATTCTTTAATTTTAAAATTATTAAGGTAGAAAGCTGCATAGCAGTTTTGAAATAAACTATTTTGGTAGCTTTTGACACATTAAGCCATTAGAGAACTGCAACAATGATTTGAAAGCACAGGCAGTTCTTTTGGTGTTTTTTGGGGGGTTTTTTTGGACATTTTCCAGTAAGTTTTAGAGTTTCAAAAATGATGAATTATGTAGCAAGAATCCATATTCTCCAAGACAAATACATAAGACTGTGATTAAGGACATAACGTAACACAGTTGCCTTCACAGCAGGAGTCATTCCTGCTACCAGCTGAAGAAGTTGGCTCTTGTGTAGGGATGAGTGTGCTGTTTTTATAGCCTATTTTCAAGCTTCTACAAAGTTAGAAAAGTAGAGAAGTTTCGTTTTCATTGCTTGCCATGAATGGAAAAACTGTCGAGTCTCCGGGTGCTATAAATGTAACTATAACATAACACAGAAGTAATGAATTGTTTTCATTCGCACAGCATCACCCTGGGTGGATTTGGAGCAGATCGTTTCTATCTGGGCCAGTGGAGGGAAGGTCTGGGAAAACTCTTCAGCTTTGGTGGACTTGGAATTTGGACACTGATTGATGTGCTGCTAATTGGCGTGGGCTACGTGGGACCTGCAGATGGCTCTCTTTATATTTAATGTAGTTGTAATTTCCAAGAGGAGTAATTGCTTGGAAAGGGCTCCCTATAGAAGCGTGTAGGAGTCTGTGCCCTTAAGATAGAATAAAGAACAGTTGTTCTTTCTGTGTGGATACATTTTAACGTACAGTATCTGTACTTAGTTTGCCTTTAAATAAGGTAAAACAAAAGGGTGGATCACTAAATTGAAGTTAATTTCCCTTCATTTATGGATGTGCTGCTTTTCTGAGAAAGGTTGATTACCAATATATGTCAATAATGTTTTTTTTCCATTGCGCGCTTGCGGGAGGTTAATTTATTTGCCTGAGGGCACCGTGCTTGCTGATCTTCATTGCATTCATCTCTAGCTTTTGCTTCTGACCGGTTACTTAGAAATGGGGCTACAATTAGATGGCTCTGAGGCTCAAAGCTAAATGCAAAATAACCGCAGTACCTTTGAGTTCCAGGATGGCTTTGTTTCGGTTGGGTTTGACCTGTGTACGAGTGGAAATATCTCGTTCTGTGCCAGCCAGCCATCCTGCAAGTCGATCTCCGAGCCGGAGGCGTGGCGGTGTGCCCGCAGCCTGGCCGCCCCTGCGGTCAGCCGGAGCTCCGAGGGGCGGTGGTCGGACGGTTGTTTCACTCAATAAACTTGATGTTGGAGCGGTACTTGAGTTTCTCGTTGGTTGTGCTTTCCGTGAACTCTCCGCCCGGCGGGCCCTGCGGGGCGGTGCGCCGTTATGGCCCCGCCCCGCCCCGCCTGTGCCACAGAGTGCCGTCATGGCGGCGGAGCGGGAGCGGGAGCGGCGCTTCTACCGGGAGCTGCCCAAAGTGGTGAGCGGCTCCGGGCGGCGGCTGCGTGCGCGGCCTCGAGAGGGGCAGAGCCCTGCCTGCCCGCCGGGAGGTGGGCCGGGGGCTGACACGGGGCGGCGGGTTTTGTCCCACGGACTTGATGAATGGTCCGGGTGAGGGGATTGATTTGCACCCCCGGTAAGTTTGCAGATGGCGACGCGTCGGGAGGACGCGTCGATCTGCTTGAGGGCGGGAGACCCTGCAAATCCATCTGGGTAAGCTGGATCGCTGTGCTGAGAGCGACGGGATGATGTTCAACGAGACCAAGTGCCGGGTCCTGCACTTCAGTCACAGCAACCCTGTGCATTGCTGCAGGCTGGCAGAGTGGCTGGGAAGCTGTGTGGCAGAAAAGGGTCTGGAGGTGTTAGCTGACAGCTGGCTGAGCGTGAGCCAGCAGTGTGCCCAGGTGGCCAAGAGGGCCAATGGGCCAATGGCATCCTGGCTTGTATGGGAGACAGTGCAGCCAGCAGCAGCTGGAGGTGATCGTCCCTCTGTATGCAGCTCTGGTGAGGCTGCATCTTGAATACTATGCTCGGTATATATAGGGCCCTCACTGCATGAAAGACATTGAGAGGGAAGAGCAATGAAGCTGTGAAGGCTCTGGAGCTTTTATTTGCAGCTTTTGTAGTCTGTTCTTCCATTTAAAACAGTTGAGCTTGACCTTTATTTTCTTTATTTTGCCCTGTTTACCCTGAAGCTACCTTCAAGACCTGAGGTCTGTCCCTGATAACAGTGCTTCATGTTCTGAAGGGTGTGTTTTAGTGCATCTGTGCTATCTCTGGGTGCATGCAGCTGCATCTTATCGGTGTTACAGTTCTGGGCTTCCAAAACAGCCAGCAGCACGTACTCACCACACAGTTTGCACAGCAAAATCAAACTGCACACTCTGTGTGTGCTGATGTGCCTTTTCAATAAGATACATCTGTCTAGATTTAAGTTTGATGTCTGTTTGAACTCTGTGTTTTGCTTGGAAGACCATGAAATGTGCACCTGGTTCAATGTCCCGAAGTGGGGAGCAGCTGCAGCTCCAGCTGTTCTGCTGGAGTTGTGCACTGATTGAAGTGATGAGACCCCTTTTCCTCTGCCTGGAACTGTAGTGCTTTAGCAATCTGAGATGTAATAGGTTATAACATTAAAATCAAATTTTTGAAAAAGTTACTGAAAAATTGAATTTGAAAAATTATTGAAAAAGATTTCAATATTTTTCCAATTAGCAACTTTATGAAATACTTCACTAAATCTATCTCTGAGAAGAGTGGAATGCCGGGGGGTTCTGTGTAGCAAAGCTTGTGTGCATGTGTTTTGATTGAGTTTGGAGGGCTCTAGGTAATTATTTCGTACCTCAGCAGCCAAGAGATCATAAAACAGAGCAAAGATGGAGTGAGGAACAGAGTTGAGAGGCATGGGTTTGCACCTGTAAGTCAGGTTGCCATGAGAAAAGCAGAAATCGGTCACTAGTGATGGAACACAATTAATGCTGGTGTGCTGTTAATGGGCAGAGATTGTTAGCCAAACAGAGATAATTGTTATTTGTAATCTTGGAGTGAAATAGTAATGCAGGATACGTGAGTGGTAGTACAAAAGCAAATGTAGAAGCTGTCCTTCTCACTTAAACATCCACAGTGTATTTCCGCCTCCTAGGAACTTCATGCTCATTTGAATGGCTGTATCAGTTCTTCTACTATGAAGAAACTTATGGCGCAGAAACCATACCTTCAGATCCAGAATGGAATGACTGTGATTGACAAAGGAAAGAAAAGAACCTTAGATGAGTGAGTAAACGTGTGAGATCACCATTTACTATGTACCTTTTAATTAAGTTGCAAGCTTAATTATGACTTTGTATACTGACTGCAGAAATATATGTAAATTTCAGCTTAGTTAAAACTTCTAGGTTTTGTTTTCTAGTTGTACCTATGAAGTCATTTCTTAAATATTTTGAAAGAAAATGGAAATCTCATGTTGACATTAATGATTTCTGTTGCAAATGTGCTTACTTCTGAAATCAGAAGTGGCCCTTAAGATGGTCTTGGTTGCCCTATAAACAAAATCCCATGTGCATTTTAAGCTACAAGGTGGTTAATTAACATAGTACAAGTTTTCACAGTATAGATTTTATATGAATGCTCAATTTACTGTTCAGTGTTTATTTTCTGACTTTTTATTTTAGATGTTTTCAGATGTTTCAGATCATCTATCAGATTACAACAAGGACTGAAGATATTTTACTGGTAAGTTGGTTAAAATAGTTCCAAACAAGCAAGTGACATGCAAAGTCAAGGTTGGCTGGTTGAATTCTGAATAACAATGGTATTGACAAAGGTCCCTTCAAGTTACTAGTGTAAAACACATTGATTTAGAAATAGAGGATTAAAATAATGTTTCCATTTAATATTTTTTAAAGCAACAAGGTTCCAATATGGTGGTCCTTATTACTACTCAGACACTTGGACTGATAGTGTCTTAAAAATATGATGTCTCAGTAGCAAAGCTTCAATTTATTGTAGTCTCTTGTTTCTTCTTGTCCCATTTATGTACTTGAGCTACAGAACTGGAATTGTCTTTTGCTTGCCTCAGATTACAAAATTAACAAGAAGAATGGTTGTATGATCACTATAGGGAGAATAAAGTGATATAGTATCCTCTTTTCCTTATCTATAAGGATTTTTAGGTGGCCTTTTAAATTACAGAAAGATACAGGAGCTGTGAAAGGGTTTGTAAATGCACCAGGTGAGGAGTTTTCTCATTCAGACAGGGAAATGCTTGTTTCTCATAACCTGCTCTAGTATCTGTATGGGAAATGAAGGCACTTCCATGGGGGAGTATTTCCAGGGTCAAAGTGCTGGAAGCATCCATCCCGAAAACTTTTAAGCATTCCATCAAAAGATAATTGGGTGTCATTTAGTTGTAAAAGAGAGTGTAAGCCATTATAGCTATTATTTTAGTGATGTTGAATACACTATTTCTTAACTAGATAACTAAGGATGTTGTTAAAGAATTTGCTGATGATGGTGTCAAATATCTGGAATTAAGGAGCACTCCTCGAGAAGAAAATTCCACAGGTATAGTCTGTCCTAGTTGTTAATTCCTAAGTCTGATGTTCTTTAAAGCTTAATTAAGACTGTGTTAATAGCAAGGCACGTTAAATTCAATTGGATCAACTAAAATATACTTTAAATGTAGAAGTAAAATGTAGTGATGTGAAAATATCGTTTTACTGTTTAGTGTTAGATTTTTGAGGAAAAAAAAGATGCATTGGTTATAATTCCGTTACCCAAGAATTTAAGTTACTGATTTTAGTAGGACATTTGATTCCTACTCAGTAGCTGATACATTTTATTTTTATTACTCCATTTCTTTTAATGTTATTTAATAGAAAGACATAAGAAAATTGCTTTTGCTACATTCTGATTCATAATGTTATTTCTCTGAGATGCTTAGAAGGAAGCTAATTAGTACTACGTGAATTAGAAAAAGGTGGAGAAAAATCAAAGGTGCAGAATGAGCAATGAGGCGAGAGAGCTGGGTCTGCAGTGTAAAAAAAAATGAATTAATTCACATATGTTGATTCCAAATGTGTACGTGTGTTTGTAGGTATGACCAAAAGGATGTATGTTGAAACTGTACTTGAGGGTATAAAGCAGTGTAAAGAAGAAGGCTTGGATATAGATGTAAGGTAAATGAGCCCGTGGAGTGCCTCTGTTCAAGGTTTTGTCTAGTCTGATGCTGTATCATGGTTTGCAGAGAAGTTTACAAAAGAGTATGGAAAGGAAAATTGTCTAAACCAGATAAAATGTATCTGTACATTTTTAAATTAGCATGTCGTTGACTAATAAAATCTTTCTTACAGAAAGTCACCTTTGTAATGGAATAGAAAGATATTTTATGTGCAAATTTAATTTTTTATCTTCATTTTTACTGAAACTGGGTGCAACTTTTCTGCTTTAAATCTGTGCATTCTCTGCAATATTTTCAGGAAAGGCAGTGTTTTGAAGGAAATGCATTAGAGACTCTATTTCAGAGCCTACATTCTTTGCAGATGCTTTTGCTGGATTAGCTCTACAAGCAGCCTGCAGTAAAGGAGAGGTAGTTAAAAGGATCAGAAAAGTTTTAGAAGGTGTCAGTTGTTGCTTATGGACAATGAATCTACATGCCTGTATAAAAGATTCTCAATTGCAACCTGTTAGATTTGTTTGTGAAAGTTGAAGATTTCTTATTTTTCACATGTGCCTCTCCAAGAGGTTGCTCTCCTGGTACTGCAGGCAGCAGAAGAGCACTATATTATATTGTTCCCTGCCCTCCTTCTCACCATGGCTACTGCAGTTCACAAGCTATTGTATTTATCCAGTTGGTGTTCCTCTGTGCTTCAGTACCTTCACTCTCTGAACAGTTTGCTGTGCAAATGCTCTCTGTCGTCACCCATGAAGGAGGTGAAGTGCCGTTTGTGTTGGTGTGAGATTTGTTGGTCTCCTGGTACTCTGGCTTGTTTTACTGAACTTGTACACTTCTCTCCAAGATTATTAATAGCAATAAATAGAAGAGATGGCCCAGCAGTTGCTAAGCAGACCGTTAAACTTGCTGAAGAATTCCTTCTTTCCACTGATGGGGTTGTAGTAGGACTTGACCTCAGTGGTGATCCAAATGTAAGTTTTTGTTTTGCTTTGATCTGTCCTTGAAGATGACTATTTAATGTTGTGTAGCAGAAGGCAGTTCCAAAAATACTTTGTTCTTTTAAGGTTTTGCCTTACATTTGTTGCTTGTTTGAATTAATTACTCACAGTTTTGACACCATGTTAATCCCTGTTGCTGTAAGGGAAAAAGGCACTCTTATCAAAGAATCAGAAGATTATAATGCTGAAAGAAATGCTGCTGCTTTCACTGGAATGCAGTGTTTATCTGGGAAGTGTCTCTTACTGAATTGTCCTAGTAGTCACAGAATCACAGAATCACAGAATTGTAGGGGTTGGAAGGGACCTCCAGAGTTCATCGAGTCCAACCCCCTGCCAAAGCAGGTTCCCTACAGCAGGTCGCACAGGTCGGCATCCAGGCAGGTCTTGAACATCTCCAGAGAAGGAGACTCCACCACCTCCCTGGGCAGCCTGTTCCAGTGCTCCTCACCTCACTGTAAAGAAGTTCTTGCGCACATTGGTGCAGAACTTCCTATGCTGCAGTTTCCGGCCGTTTCCTGGCGCGGATAGGTTAGTTAGGCTAGATGGGATAGTTAGGCTGAGTTGAGGTGAACTAAATACTATAGCAAGTCTGCACGAGTATAAGTTTTGATTAGTTGCACCAAATGGTCTTTCAATATTAAGAAAGCAAGAGTATTTGAAGACAGCTGTTGAGTTGAAATGAAATAGCTCTAGGTGATAGTTATGGAAAGGGTATCAAATCAAGATGTGAGTGGTCAGTGTTGGGCATCGGCTGAACTACTGAGGTATAGCTTATTTGTCAAAATTGCACCTGTATAGCAGAACGTTGTCTGCTGTGCTGTAATCTAAAGTGGAGTAGTGGCAAAAGGAAAGTTAGTCAGTGTAACTGTAGTGGAGCTAAGTATTTTGATATTGCTAGACTTCTTAATCATATAATTAGAGAATTCCTGTAAAACTAGATGTAGAATGATGATGCTTTTCTATCTTCAAGGCAGGGCATGGTCAAGATTTTTTTGAACCCCTCTCAGAAGCAAAAAAAGCAGGTCTGAAGCTGGCACTGCATCTTTCAGAGGTAAAGTTTTCATTATTTTAGTCCTCTGTAATTCCCATTTCATAAAAACCTTGATGAAGCTGGCAGTAGCTTCTATGGATTTTGAGAGATTTCTCATGAGAAAGCAGTAATGTTTTGGAGCATTGTGACCAAAGAAAACGAAGGTAAATTTTCATCAGTCAGTTCTGAGTAAGAACTGTGGAATTGTTTCTTACCATGTTATACCTAGCAAAGGGGGCAGGAGGGGGGGCAGGCATGGATTTGAAAATTGGAAATGTTCCAGGAGATCCACTGTTGTTTTTCTGGTACAGTGTCAGAAGTCATGTATAGTAAAAGTTGCACATTCTAAGTTGCACGAGTGAAATTTCAATTTTGTTTTGATTCTGCTGATTCCAGTAGAACGAGTAGAGCCTCCTCTTACGGTCTGTTGAAGTGGTGGTTGATGTCTGCTCTGATCAGTCTGACGAATGCTGAAAATACTTCTGTTTCTTTAGAAAGTTAAGTGTGATAGATGTCATAAAACTGTTCGTACTTTTCTATTTTATTAAGGAGGTTTTTGCAACATATTCCCACGTACTTATCTGAAAACATATTACTGTGTGATCTGGTTTTTGCTTTGTTTAGGGGCTCTCACAGTGCTTTTAACAACTGTGTATAACAGATGTTGAAGGACACCTTGACAGTGTACTTTTGAGACTGAAGAATGCAAAGCTGATTTGATGCCTCTGACTGAAAGTACTTAAGAATTTTAAATAGTGATTATCTTTTACATATCCTTTTAAGATTATGGCTTCTTTGTTTAATAATTCAAATTTGACAATCACTGTCATACCTTATTGCTTTCTTCAGAGGTTAGCAGTGCAGATATTTAGCCTCGTGTACGCTGTTTCGATTAGATACGCTATGAAAATAGAAGTTGAGCTCAGTTGTGATCATTTATTACGTTATTTTATGCTGCTTTAATGGAATGTAAAATACATCTTCCCTAGATTCCAAATCAAGAGGAGGAGACGAAAATTCTCCTGGGCCTGCCTCCTGACAGGATTGGGCATGGAACGTTTCTCAACTCTGCAACAACTGGCTCAGAAGAATTAGTGCCACTTGTTAGACAGAATCATATACCTATTGGTAAGGCAACAGGAAGTCACTTGGTAATCTCTGAACTTACGAATGTTGTGCATACTGCTGATTCAGTAACTCTGATTTGTCTTTGATGGCTGCCACAAATGTGTAAAAAATACAACAATTGATGTCCCTGATGAAAACAAAATTAAATCATAGCCCTTGGTTACTGTGAAAGGCTGTATGGTGTTTGTGTGTGCTTTGCAAGGTCCTGATGTTTTACACACAGCTAGTAGTTAAGAAAAAAATGGCTACTGTGGGCTCATCAGAAGATCTTATGAAATATTTGAAGCATTGAAAATTAAGAAAACAATTGATTTCAATTTTCGTTTAGAAGGAAGCAAGCCCATTAATGTGTGGAAAGCATTTTTTAGTATTGTATATTTGATTATTCTGTTTTTTTTTCCTTAGAACTTTGCATGACATCAAACATCAAAACTCAGACAGTGCCCTCCTGTGATAAACACCATTTTGGATACTGGTACAACATTGGCCATCCTGCTGTGCTTTGTGTAAGTTTTTTAACCAGGTTCTTAGGGCAAAACTAGAGTCATATTGGAGTATGTCTCCTTTCATGAATTAGAGCTGAGGTGCTAACTCATTGTATGTCATTACAGCCTATCATCTGCTTACAGCAAATCATAATATTCCATCAGATAAATGTTTGTAGTAGAAATTGAAATGCTTAACATTAATCTTTTTATTGAAAGCAGGACATTTCCCTATGTAGATTAAATATGATCAGCAAAGTATGTAATGACATTCTTAAATATTTTTATATGGACGGATTTCACTTAAGCAAGGGTGGAATCACTGTTTTTAAGCTTGTGCTTATATCCTAATTTATTGTGTTGAATAAGGCTTCTCAGATTCTCTTGAATTCTCTCTCCACCTTATGACGGTGCCAAGTACATGGCAGGATTTTACACTCTACCATCCTGCTGGTTTACCCTTTAGGCTTTGTAGCTTTGTGCAAGCATGTGTGTATTTTTAAGCATTATACTTACCATTCAAACAAGCATCAGTCCTTTGTTTTATTATATATCACTGAGTTTCAAAAATAGATCACAATCAGATTATTTCTGGGATTTTGAATTGTGATAAGTCTAGATAACCAGTGGTGTCATGTCACATAGCAGTTTGCTCATGCGTGCCAATAAAAAGAGCAGCAGAAAAAGAGGCACTATGGTGTCTTAAATTTAACGAGATAGAGTTAGCAGTCTTCTCTGAGGGGGCACAAGGGCTCTAAGTTAGAAATAGGAAATCTCATTAACACTTCAATAATCCTAACTTGTTTCTTTTAGATAGACGATCTTTAGACTGCTTTCAGTCTTGTTTTTAAGATGCTGCCTTCAGTACCTCAGTCTGTAGAAATTATTTGAGCTGACTCTGTCAAAATGCAGAGGATGAAACAGTTTCTTCCCTGAAGATTTAGGAATACAGAATTTGATGTAGTTCACAAATCTGAGAAAGAGAGGAGTGTGGAGATGATGGGTGCAAACTATGTAAATACATGTCTATTTGATGTGCTTAACAGGCCATCTTTCCAGCTATGTTTATAGGAAATAATATTTTCTAGGTAATTTATGTTATTTGTTATGATTTATGTTTGAGAAGTTTTCTTGTGTGTTTGAGTAATTTATTAACTGTAAGTGAAAATAGGGCAAAGTAAGGATGAAATGATACTTAATAGATGGAAGAACTGGAGTAATATGTGAAACACATCGAAGCAAAACTGTTTTGTAAAGTGTAGTCAAAACCCTTTAATTAATTTAACTAATTTAAACTTTATTTTTCTTTTGATTGAACTCCAGACTGATGATAAAGGCGTATTTGCAACAGATCTGTCTCAAGAATATGAACTGGTTGCAAAAACATTTCATCTGACTCGATCGCAGATGTGGGATCTTTCCTATGAATCAATCAACTATATCTTTGCTTCAAATGTAGTAAAATCAAAGCTAAGGGAACAGTGGTGTAAACTGAAGCCGACTCTGTTTGTTTAATCAAACGACTGCTCTAAACAGCTTAGGTGTATTAGCTTAATTAGTTGGTTTTTTTAATCGTTCTTTTTTTTTAAGACAAAAATCCCTGGCTTTAGCCTTTTCCAGATATTAGGCTTATAAATCTGGTCCACAAACCAAGCCATTGTAAAAAGAAGACAGACGTGCATCCTTTGGTAGCAAGGACAAAAGTGAATGTCCTTTCATGGTTGGGAAGGGCCTTAAATCAGTTGTTAAAGTTTCAAATATATCATCATGCAGTGTCTCTACTTGATAGGACATTAAAAATAGGACATTAAAAACTTGAATGGAATACATTGTCTTATTAGAAACACTGGAGACTGAGAATAAAGGTACAATTGTTAGGGTTCAAAGGCTGCCTATTGGCAGCATTATGCCAAGCCGTGTGGATATGGGTTGTGGATTTTTGTTTCTTTGTATTGTTTTCAAACAGAAGTTTTAAGCAATTGATTGAATGTGAAAACAACCTCAGGGAGAAGGAGATATTTGTCTCAAGGGACTTGAATGCTGCATCTGCTTTTGTTGGCGTACCTGTATGACTGAATCCTGCTGTGGGTTCTCCAGTGTACTGGCAGTGCCTAGAGGTACACTCAGTACTGATAGTATTTAGACAAAGGTTGGAATCTTGAAAGCCTTAGCAAATGGTGGAATACTTGGAGGAAATGGTCTAATTCTTGAAATGCTCTTTCTAATTTCTATCTGTTTATTGTAAAAGGCAATAAAAATGCTTTGAGTGTTAATGTTTTAAAGCAATTCCATTCTGTGTGTGTATGTGTGTGTGTGCATTTGAGATTTATAGGACAGGAATGTGTTGCAGTGCAGCCTGTCTTCCCAGCAGCACTGTGTTGTGACAGCAGAGGGTGCTGGTTCATTCAGGCCGTGAACGAACATCTGCATACGTATTGGGATACTGAGACATCAAAATATGTGTGAGCAACTATGTGCAGCTATGTTATATTCTATACTGCACATCCCTGGGGAGCATTGGAAGTATCCCAAGGGAAGGTATTTTCTACCCAAAGGATTTTTGTATTGATTAATTACATGAGGAAACACTGTGGGCTCTGCAAGAAATCCTGAGTACAGATACAACAGAAGCTATACATGACTTCTGTTTTGGTCTTGTTTTGTACAAATTTGGTGTAAATGATAAAATGATCACCAGGTACAGCACTGACAGGAGATACAGGAGTATCTTACTGCGAAGTTGCAATTAGAAATGCCGCACACACACACAAACAAAAACATGAAAAGGAATCCCACCAAGAGAGAGCTGGGTAAGGGGAGGACATCGGAGTTGTTCAACAGTCAGTGTGGTTGCATGAGGTTTCCACACAATGTTTTCCAAGTGCAAAAATATTCCTTTTAGATATGGGAAAAATTAAGTGACGTAGAACGGTGGCTTTGTATTTTGTTATCTGGACTCAGAGTAAGATCTCACCAGAATTCTCAAAACCGCGTGCTTGTTTATTCAGAGGCAGTATCTGAAGTTACTGAAGTTACTGTTCAAATAGATTTGCTGGTTACGTTATCTTGTGGTGCCTGCTGTTTGTCTGACTTGGTTCTTTCTAAGGAAATAGCTCCTTGGGTACAAGTGTTTGGGGGTTGCTTCCTTGTTTAAAAAGAGGAAATAAGAAGAAAGAAAACCTGTTCAAAGACAGGTTATCCAGCTCTGGCATTTTACGGTTAGCTATATCTTAATCCCAGGATAAATGGACCTATGCTTATGTGAGATAACACTATTGTAAGTTTTCTAATATTTTTGAGGTTACGGCCTCCTAACAACTCCTCCTAATGGTATTTGGTTTATTTGCAAAGGAGAGCTGCCACCAGAAGTTCACTTTACAGCTGTCATCCTCGTTCATTGTATCTGTCGAGTGTAGAACTTCAAACACGAAATAGGATTTGTAATTAGTGTCTGGGATTCTAGTTTCAAACTGTTAAGTGTTACACAGAATTTCTGAGTTTTAATGTTCAGATGTTAAGTGTGCTCACAGAGACCTGTAAACATCACTGTGTCCAGCTTTTTTTTTCTCAAGCAAACACACGGTGACCCTGAGAATTTTAACTCTATATTATGTACACTTTCCAATATTTCCACTTAATTGATTTCTGAGTGTCTCCAAAACATTGCTTTGGATCAGTTGTAGTCCTGATAAAAACAGGGTGGCACGTGATGACACATGGGTGCTGCATAGGTTCATAGTAAAAGGTTATCAATGAAGCAGGGCTGTTCTGGATACACAGTGAGATGATGCAGTTGTACTTAGTCTAGAATTAGAGAATCACTCATCTGAAGACTGTGTACTCACCTGTCTCTTAGATGCTTGCAGATATGCTGTTGATTTAATAAACAGAAGGAAAACAAAAACAACAACAACAAAAAAAAACATTTAATTATATATATATATTATCTGTTTATAACAAATAATGTGTATTTTACAATGCTTCTGCCAGTAAGCAAAGTCAGGAGTCAACTTGGAGGATTCCATTTATGTGAAGTCAAAGGAAAATATTAGGAAAATACATTTGAGTGGCTGAACAGTGATACACAGAACTAACAGATTTCTGTAAATCAGTCTCTGGCAGTGTGTTACTGCAATTATTTACAGTGTGAAGTGTTACCACTGAAATGATAGTAGGGGGGAGAGGGCACTTTACTGAATGCACTGTAAATTCTGAGTAAATATTCCTAGAATTTCTTACTTTTAAAGGAAAGAAATAGATTTAGACAGAGTTAATATTTAGTTTATTTCTATCTGATTACATGAGATAAAACTTATAAAACAGTCTTCAATGCTCAGTCTTCACATCACAAGAAAACAAGCACTTTGGTCCTATTAAACAAGTGACTTGGGAGATGTGTGCAGAGAGCAACTGCTGACTGTAGCACATTTCTCAGAGTTAGAGACAAACCCAGAAAGTCTTCAAAACTTATGTTTGCTAGGATTTAGGAGGGATTCATACCAAGCTTATTGTAATACAACTGCTAAACAGTAAACATTGACACTGCTTTTCAGGTTTGCAAATAACGTAGTTGTGTTAATGATCTTACTTGCCTGCTTCAGTATTCAGGCATTTCAAATGAACACAGAACCAATGCAGAGAAGAGTACTGCAGAAGGCAAGTGCGTAAATGGTTAAAGTACTGGAGCATCTCTCACATGAGAGGATGAAAGAGATGAAGCTGTTTAGACTGGAAAAGGCTCAGGCAGATCTCATCAATGCATTTCAGTATCCAAGGGGAAGGGATGAAGATGTAGCCAGGCTCTCCCCAGTATTATCTAGTAAAAAGAAAAGGGTCACGAACTGAACGCAGGAAATTCTTTATGAACATAAGGAAACAATTTCTATTTTATTGTCTGGGTGTTTGAACACTGGAATGGGTTACCCAGAGAGCTTGCAGATGCTCAGAACCCAACCACGGTGCTCTGTGACCTGGTGCAGCTGACCCTGTTTGAACAGAAGAGGTGCGCTGGACCATCTCCAGCAATGCCTTCCAATCTTAACTATTCTGTGATTCTACGGAGTGAAAATACAAATATACAAATGATAAAGTCTCCATATGAATATAAAATGTTTAAAAATTAAATACTGACTCAACTCAGTCACTTAAGTGACAGTCTTTCACCAGGCTTGAACAAAAGAACTTGACTGACTTGTGAAGTTATTTTTTAAAGCTGGATATATTCATTCTTCATAGCTTTCCTTCTTTCACAGCCACTGTGGAATCCTTTCGTGCCATCAGGACCTCTAGGCAGCCGCAGCACCCCTACAGGTAGACCATCTGCATTTTGTATTTTCCGAACTAACATGGGGCTGCTGACCGGACTCTTCTCTTGTGTTACAGTTTGAGCTTTTCTTCTCTGTACCCAGGGACTACCAGAAGGTGTAATACTGCTATCTGAAGAATAATCTGTACATTTTCTTGGAATTTCAGGACTAGTACTTGGGTTAAGTTTGCCATCTTCAGCCAGTGGAGACTTTTTGGTCACTTTTCTTAGAGAGGACGGACTGTTCCAAGGACTTGACCTGGGTGATACGTTAGGACTCAGATGGTTGTTTGGGTGAATGATGGGACTCAACTTATTTGTAGTACTTGTTGCAGTACTTCTGCGTCCTGACAGAGGTGATGTAGGATTACTCTCTGGCTCAGAAGAGCTATTTGCTGATGATTCATCACCAGTAAACTGAAGTTCCTCAACTCTCTTATTAAGGGATCTAACCTTTTTAAGACTCTTGCTATCTTCATCACGGTTCTTGTCTTTAGGAACCTTTTTCTTTGGAGGTTTCATGCCAATTAGGACAACTTTCATGCCAATCTCTTTCTTTTCAGCACACATGAATTCATGAGCCTGTACAGCAGCATCTACTTCTTCAAACTCTATAATTGCACATTCTTGTGTTCCCATTTGTGTATACCGACTGCTGAACCTCCTGATATCAGGTGGCAGATCCCTACCAGGCTTGAGAATACGAACTGATGAAATTACACCAAAAGTTACAAAAGCTTTGAGGAGATACTCCATTACTTTTTCTTGTATACATCCATTTTCTTGTTTATTAAGACCCTGCAGTTCAGAAATCATGTGGATATCATACACGAGTAACATCCTGGTAGGGAGGTTTTCACTTGGAAACACTGGAACTGGTGTATTTCTTCTAACCTTTCTGTTATCATCGTTGAGCTCAAGCATGTCTGAGTACTTCAGTGCATGGGCTGTGGTTCTCCAGTCACGGGTAAGGTGTTTCACCTTGAAGACAGACACAGTTTAGGCAGCACATCTGATCAAACCCACACAAACAACTCAGTGAATATCCAAGGCAGATTCAGGCTCCAGTCTACAGCCAAACCTAGATTTAAGTTACACATAGCAGACTTGAGCAAAAAAAAAAGTAGATTTCCCACTGCAATGGGCATGAGCAAGCTTCTAGAAAGCTTCCTATTAAAATAGGTTAAATAGGAACTGATACTGAACCTGATTGGAAAACATTACTTCATAATAATTTAAAGCCTGCTGAAGTGATTCCACATCCAGGTCTAAACAGGGCCAAAATGCATGTTGTTTGGTGGTTTGGTCTGCATACTACTTTTACGGAACTCACTTTTCATCCCTCAAAAATCTTTGTTAAAAAGGGGGGGGGGGAAATTCTCACAAAAGTTCTGCCTTTCCAAAGAAAGGTTTTTGAGAGTTTAACTGTTACCACTGAAATCTGTTTGAAGTGGTCTGAGGAAGCTCAGATTGCCTTAACTTCTGTAAGGAATAGCTTTGCAAAGATTTACAATCCTGACAAAGTATTTAAAATGTAATTTAAAAACTGTTACATGGGCATACAAGGGAGTTGCTTATGTGAAACAAAAACAACAAAACAACCAAAGAATTATGAATAAAAACCACCTCAACTTAAGGTTACTTTAATTGCTTAATAACCTCTAATACTTCTGTTTGTTTTGGGGATCTCCATGCTTTTGCCGAGGCCTTTCTCAGAGACGACAAAGTAACTTTACCAGGATAACTGAGTTACTCGTGTGTAGCTGATCTGGAAATGAATCTTATCCATTGTTCCACTCACGATGCCCTACTCCCCCCAGAAAGAGAATTCAACAGTGTAGTCCTGTAAATGCCTATGATTTCCCAGGCAACCATGAAAGAGTTAGAAGTTGATGTCGTAGATGAGAACAAACCTCGCCATCGCATCAAAACTGAGTCAAGGCCTCAGAGAGGCAGGTAAAGAGGAAGACTGTAGAACTGCCTATAGAAGTTCTGTTCATCCCTGCTATGTATTTTTGTAAAGCAAATTACTTTTAACTTTTAAAAAGTTAACTTACTTTCTTAAAAGAAGTGAGGAGTTTAACACTGACATAGCCCATCTTATTTCTTCTCACGTGCTTCAGAAGGAAGGCATCTTTCTCAAGGTTCTCATCTGAGAAATAATATTCAATTTGTGCTATCAACTTCTGGATCAGGTCATTTTCTGGTGGTTTCCAGTTCTGGTCTGAGTCATCATCATTTTCCCCACCACTGCAAAACAGTCAGATAATTTGATTAACAGGATTCCATCTCCTATTAATAGAGTAAAGGAATGAAACAAAAAAAAACCCAAACCAAAACAACAACAAAAAAAACCCAACAAAAAATAAACAACGAAGTGAACATGAATACCCATAGTGTCTATTCCAGCTTCTTTTATACATAGGAACTAAGTAGGTAGAGCCCTGTCCATCTGAGGCTGGCTCAGATGATGCTTTCCAGTTAGCGTAACGAATCAAATTCCTGAGCTCATGCCAAAAGCTGATCTCAGTGTGGAACAATGACACATGTTTACTAGTGTCTTGAAAACACTGCCAGCTCAAATCTTACACCAAAACAAGAAATACAAGTGCACAGGAGTTTAGTCTTCATTGTGGCAGCACTTGGTTTTTCAGCATGAAGGTGTCAACATTTCTGTGCTTCGTGAGTATAACAGGGAATTCATATTCTAAACTGATGGAACCATATTTTTCTCAAGCATTTTCACATTATGAATGCACTTCAGCAGCCAGTATCCAGAGAGAAATGCAGACTGCCAGGACTGCTGAACTTTTTACAGGTCAGTTGTACAGTGACGGCTAACTTCACTGCAGTTTACTGAGGGATTGGAGCTCTCTGTAGGTGTCAGATTAAGGACTGTGCTGTGGTAGCAGCTCACGTGGTATCCCTCAGGAATAGCTGTATGCTGTAGACATACAGGCAGGCTGCTTAAGAGATCACACAAATTTCCTGTCTCCCCCTTCCATGCTGCTATCTACATATCTGCAAAGTAGAGCACTGCCGAGGATTTTGTCCTGAAAAAAGATGTTGGAGCCATGGAACTGAGACCAGCTTGTTGCCACATCCCATTACAGCCACGTGTTTGTTGCTGGAATACAAACAACCTTTTAAGCTGTCGTCCAGCACTGATGCAAGCAGCTCACCCACATGCTGCAGCCACAGATGTCGTTATAAGAATTATAGTGGCGGTCTTAGAACTATTTGTTTTTTTTTTTCCAAAGCTATTAGCTGTCTAGTTTTGCTGTGGGGCTGTCACAAAAGTTCCTACAAAAAAAAAAAAAAAAGAAAAAAAATCCACTATGTTCCCCAGTCCTTAAAAATCACATAATTGCTATTGTTCATACTGTCTCCCAGATACCTCAGTGATAAAAAAGAGGAGCCATTTTCTCAAAATTTTCTTAAAGTGATTTTTGCAGAGCTTGTGAGATCACTGAACAAGAGGGAGCAGGCTTCACACGAGGGTGCCCCAGAGGGCAACTCTGTAGGCAGGCGGAGGCTACTGACTCACCTCACTGTGCAGCCATTACTTGTGGGCACAAACTGGAGAGCTTGGTCCTACTGCAGGCTGATGTGCTGTGTGCTGCTGGGCTGCCCACGCCTTTGGGTTGGCAGCAGAGCCCACACTGCTCTGGTCAGCGGGTTCTGCACAGGGAACACACTGCGCTCCCAGATGTGACCGGTTACTGCAGGCTTTTGGAAGCTAGCTATTTATTTATGGCTCTTCCTGCGCAACAGCTGCGCACAGGCAGTCTGTCACACAATCCTAGAAATCTCCGTGAGAAGAGTGAGAGCAAAAGAACCCGAATTTCAGTCATCAGAAGGTGTTGGAAGTGGAGGATTGCAGATGAAGTTGTTATTAAGAAAGTAAAAAAACTTCAGTGGCCTACAGTTGTTGCTGATTTGAGAAG
Source organism: Centrocercus urophasianus (assembly GCF_019232065.1). NCBI lineage: Eukaryota > Metazoa > Chordata > Aves > Galliformes > Phasianidae > Centrocercus > Centrocercus urophasianus. The sequence goes on along the minus strand of NW_024884789.1, from coordinate 13,678,591 downwards.
GAAGGAAAACAAGATAAAGTGATTGTTTTTCATTCTCTCAGCCCACAACCTCTCGTTTTCCATTCACTACCTGTTGTGAGTAGTATGTGCAGAAGAAATCATGCATGTCAGCACTTTAACATATCCACACTTTGCTAAGTAGAGCTTACCTTGAATTCAGGATGAAGCTTACAACTTTTACAGATTTTACTAGTACAGAAATTTGCAGGTATTTTGAAGCTTCAGATGGAAAGAAAATGCAGCATCATGCTTGGAAAAAAAAAAATGGACTGCATCAGTTCTGTTCTTACTGAAGTGTTAACACATGGAGTCAGGGTGATACATCTCATTTCACCTATGTAAAACATTAAATATCGCTCACACTTTGAGCTGCAAGCCATTTCTGTATTTGGCAGACAGCTCAGCTTTCACAAAATCTTTAGAGCTCTTATAGTAGCTGTCACTAAGTATTGTATTGGGAGTTCCCCTTCCTGCAAATGCAGAAATTTGTAATTAGCTGCACGTTAACTCCTAGTAATGACCAAGTGGTACCACCTCTTGAGGGTATGACTCTGAAGGTTAATTAGGTTATGAATCAATGTCAGTCAACACTGTGAAAAAAAGTAGTTACATATCTGCATAAATTTGGGATCTAAAATATCAAAACTCACAAACAATATATTAATGTAAATGGAATCATTTTGACATGCTTTTCCTGAATCTATAGAAGAAAGATGATATTGCACTATGTGGCAACATAATAAACACCATGAAACCGAAGTTCCAACAGCATGCTCGTTCAAGGCAGTGGAAATGTGTTAACAACCAACTGGTAACAGTAGGTATGATGTAAGCTAGCAGGACTGATAGCTGCAGCAATCATTAAATCTCAATTTTGATTGCAGAACTGATGTCATCATAAAAATCTTTCACCTTTGAAGGTCAGATTCCTGTGTCTGGCTGTATTCAAAAGACATTTAATTTGGGCAAGAATTATATTTGGTTATGCATGTGTTTTGTACATTACAGAGGAGCAACTTCTATTTATAAAGTCTGTATATTTTTCTAAAGTACCTGGCAGCTAAGAGACCAGGGAACAAACACCAGATGATTCATGGGGCTCCCCTAGAACTGTGGTGTCTTGACCATGAAGAGCAGTTTTCATTTGCTACATGATCTATACGCCAGCTCAGCTCACAGTGCTCTGCGACACTTCCAGCAGGACTCACACCACCTAGTAAGTGCAGAGCAGAGTGTGCATTCCAAAACCAGTAACTGAGAAAGCTTTGAAAAGTGGAACCAGTCCTCCTTCAGGAGCAGCCTTACTTCTCCTCATTTTGTCAACTTATGCATCATTAAAAATAACAAAAATCCTTCTATTAATGAGTTTGCACAAATTGGCCTCAGTGTTGTACCCAAGAGCATCTATACACGCACTGCTTTTCTGAGGGCAAGCTCTGAATTTCCTACCGTTCAAACTCAAGGCGTGTGTTCTGAAGACCTTGCTAAGGAAGGATGCTCACACGGTGCGTTGCCACAGGTCGTGCTGTGCTGATTTTAGCACTTCAGCACAGAGAGCACTATTGGCGTTATCAAACAGTGAGACATAGAGTAGGTTATAAGGCGGTCGCTATTTCACCTCTGTGCAACTCGGGTCCAAAGCCCCAGAAATATCTGCTGGGGCATATCATATCTACTCTACTGCAGAACATCAGTACGGTGCTCTGCCAAGCACAGTGAGAACAACAACCATCACAACCCCCAAACCGAGCCACTCTGGCCCTTTCGGTTCGGGGCAGCGAAACGACCGACCGCTGCGAAGCGTCACATCCAGTCCCGCTCCGCTCCGGGCAGCGCCCCGTACCGCCGCCGTTGCGTCAGCCGCGGCCCCGCAGGGACAGGCGGCCCGGCTCGGCTCACCTGGAGCGCCCGCACCGCCCCGAGTCCTCCTCGCTGCAACTGCCGCCTCCCCGCGCCGCCGGGCACTGCACGCCTTCCTCCTCCTCGTCCTCCTCCTCTGCGGCCACGCAGATCTGCACCGGGCCGCCGCTCGCCGCGAGCTCCGTGCCGGCGGCCCCGTGCTCCTCCGCCCCGCGCTGCCGCTGCGCCATGGCGCTCCGCTCGTCCCGCGTTGGCGCTCCCCTCGGGCACGGCCCGGCCCGCGGCGCTCCCTCCCCGCCGCGCTGCCCCCGGCTCCGGGTACAGCCGCCGCCCGCCCGCCGCTCCTCCTCTGCTGGCGGCGGGCGGATCGGCGCCGCCCGGCGGGGCGCGACCCGGGACGTGCGGCCCGGCGCTGAGCCGCGGCGGGGCTTTGGCGGGGTGAGCGCGGCCGCAGGGATCGAGGCGGGCAGTGACGAGGCTAAGGCGCGTGTGACCGAGCGGCGTTCGGTTTTGCAAAGCGGTTCCGCGTGGAATTCAAATGGAGTAAAGGCATCCCCGACAAGACGCGATGGAGATACCGAGCCGCCTTAAGTCCGTCAGCTCGGTGCGCAACGCTGCATTTCGGAGGGCTGGTTCTGCTATTAAAGTGACAGCTGCGTTTTCACGGTCGGACTCCAACCGCAAATCTCCCTGTCAGCATTTGGCTTTCACTGCCGTCACGGCGCCCAGCCCCTCCGTGAGGCATCACCGCCATGTCCGCGGCACTCAGCTCCGCTCTGCGCTCCGCTGGGCTGCGGACCGGCTCCGCGTGCCGCCACGTCTGGGCAAAGATCGGCGCTATGGCTGCGCAGCCCCGCCGCCATCGTCCTGGCGTGCTGATGCTGGGGTAACGACGGGCGGGAGGAGCGGCCTCCTCGCACCGAGCAGGCTGCGCACGGACGCGCTGGCTCTCCTCTGGAGATGCTCCAAGCAGCCCGCACGCTGTGCGGCGGTTCCCCGGAGATCCCTGCCTGCTCATGCGGTTCTGCCATTAGTGCAGATGAAAGGTGATAGCACTGCACACACAGAGCTGATCTGACCGCAGCTGGGACTACCATGTTTTAAGAGAACAACACCGCGAAGACCCTTAAGGCTCGACGGCCGGCAGTGGTTAAGTGACGCTCCGAGGGCGCTGCGGGACAGCCGGCAACGCCCCGAGAGCGCGGCGCTGCGCGGGAGCGCTGAGGGCGGGCGGGGCGGAGAGCCCGGCGGTGCCTCCCTCAGCCCGCCTCCCCGGAAGCGGCCGTTGCCGCGGTAACGGCCGAGCGATTTCCGACAGGGGCGGCGGCCGGCCCCAGGGAGGCGGGTGGCGATGGTGCCCAGCAAGTGCCGGCCCGGCAGGGGCTCGCGGGCCGCGCCCGGCCCGGTATGTGCCACCGTGAGGGCGGCGGCTGCGCGGGGCGGGTGGCGCGCGGTGGCGGCGGTTTCTCCTCAGTGCGTGAGCGAAGAGCTCCGCCTGTCGCGGACCCGTGAGCGTGAGTCGGGTTTGTTTCCCGCTGTGGCACAAAGGCGTTCCTCAGCGCGGTGCCGGGTGGGGCTCCTGCTGCCGTGCTGGAGGTGCCGTCCTCGGAAGTTCAATGAGCCCGCTGTATCGATGCACGTTTTGGGAAAGCGTAATGCTGTCTTTTTTCTCTTCCCGTGCTCAGGCCGGTAGCTGCGGGCTCCAGCTGCTGATCCAGACATCCGCGATACCCAGTAAAACCAAGCCAGTAATTGCTGTTTTCTTTCTTCAGTAGATAGGTGGATTCGTGCAGTTGTGTGTCACGTTTCTGTGCCACGTGTCTGTGATTTCGGATGGGGATCGCCTTTTCGGCAGTGGCGTGTTGGTTTTTGACTCACTGCCTCGTGTAGCTGATAGCCTTCTCGTGGTGTATTTAGTGAGGATGTGTGGAGTGAAGCTGCTGGGCTATCCTGTACCTGCCGTAAATTCAGCGTGTGACCTGTTACGCTTCCTTCTGTACACCTCCTCTTCCTTCCATGGTTGCAGTGGTCTTTTAGGGCAGTGTGTGTGTGGGTTTTTTTCCCCCTTTGTTTCGTGAGAACTGTGTTTGTTTCTGAGGCTGTGTTTGTCTGTTTGAGGACACTGTTTGCCTTTGAAGACCTCAGTGTTTCTCTCATGCATTTTGTTGTAGTTTGACTTCAAGATAAGTAAAGAACCCTCGTCTCTCCACAGCAGACTTTTGCAGCACGACCTGGAAAAAAGCTATTCAGGAAGGCAAGGTGATGCTCAGGAGGCTTTTGGTTTGTTTTCTTTTTTTTTTTTTTTTTTTTTTTTTTTTGGTGGGAGGGAGAGGCTTTTAAATTTCTTCTTATGAGCTAAACAGTAAAGAAAGGCTTTATTATGAGTAGAAAAATGTTACTGGCTTTTGTATATAACTGTTTTTCCTAACTGAGCGCATTATATCCTGGAACTCCTATCTCTTCTCCCTAGTGCAGGTGGCTTTGCTTGTTGTTTTTTGTTTTGCTCTTTCTGCCCATGGAGGAGCATTCCTTCTCTCACTTACAGAGCCACAATATTTGTGAGTGCCTTGCTCAACTCCTCTGTCCTCTGAAGCCATGCAGTTCTCAACCATCACCTCTTGTCGGATGTCTAGTGTATGTGTATAGACAAAATCTGATTCCAAGTTGTGAAGAGATGGTTTTCCTCTTGAGTGCTTCTGGCTTTGAAAAGTGAGGTATTTGGTGGCATCACTGTTAACTGGTGAAACCTGGAAAAGCTCTGACACATACCTGCACTGCTGCTGCTTGCCTGTCATAAAAACAGTGGTGGGCTGGGATTGGAGGTAGTTTGGCTATGTTGGCAATGAAATATCTGTGTATGGGAGTTCTTTATTCATCCCAGTAGATAATAAAGACCAGCAGCTGTTCAGAGTGGGTTGATTTTTAGGGCTGTTACGCAGTTTATTCTATTGTGAAGTTTTGTTTTGTTTGCCCCACAGGAGACCCGAGAATGTTGAGCCCTTTGGTGCGCAATAAGCAGCTGTATCTTCCAGTGCCATCCACCCTGACTGAGCTTTCTGGTTTGGAGTTCAAGCAAAGCACAGGTTCTTTATCTGGATTTGGGGAGTCTTCTATACATGCAAAACCCAGATCCCGACAAAGCAGTCACAGTATTAGTTCACATGCTTCAGGTAAGAGTGTAAAGTTCTCACCAGTCTTGTATTTATTTACTTATTATTTGTACGAGGCATTTAATTTGAACAGTCACAGCCTGTAAGATGTCTCTACTGGCTATGGGCTGTATAATTGCATAGCATGTGTTGTCTCCTGTTCCCATGGTGTATTAAGAGATCGTTGTCAGGAAACTGCTAGTGATATCTTCCAAGTTTTAATGAAGACATTTAAACATAGGCTTTTTATGTACCTTTCTGTAACAAAAGGACAATGTAGGGATCTGTTACGGCGTACAAAGTAAAAAGTAATGTCATCTTTAATTCCTTGTGTTTATTGGCTTTAAAACCTGAGGCACGTCTTTAACTTTAGCAACAATGCTGATTGTTTTTAAGTTTCAATTTTTTTTTTTTTTATTCTTCAGCAATTCATTTCACTTTGAAAGATATGTAGAGAATATTGGTTGTTATACAGTGGTTTGTTAGAGCAGCCACTAAGGAGAATTGGAAGGTAGCACTGAAAAGCTTCTAAACCAAATTAAGCATGAACAAACCTTTGTACTTATTTAGCTGTTTTTACTAATCATGTGTTCTACATAAGAAGGAAGTTGCTCTCTGTAGAAGTAAAGAAATTAATTCTTACTTAGTGAAGAATTTGTGTTTTTTTTCCCATTAACGTCTTTAAAAAAAAGTGCAAACATGGATGATTGTGTGTTCTTGTGATAGCATACATGCACAGTGATCTGTTTCTGACCAGTATCTTTCAGTGGATTGTTCTCTAAATAAGCTAAAGCTTGCCATATAGGTTGCTTATTTGTTTTTTGGGTATTTTTGGTCATTTTCCCTCTTTCTCCTTGTATTAACAAAATGGAGTTGGTTATTTTGTAAGCATGTTTAAAAAGGTTCTCTGTTTTTTCCTTGGTAACGGTGTGAAGCATGAAGCAGTTACAGCTGGGTGACAGATGCACTCACGTGTGAAAGAATCCACGTTTGCTTCTGGCTCAGTGGGACTGCTCCTGTGTTTCAGTGCTTTAGATTTTAATTGGATCAACATATATTTGATCTGTGTCATTATAATTGTTCTTAATACAGATAGTATCCTTGTTAAGTTCAGATATTGGAGTTGTGAAACCAGTATGCAGTCTTAGGACAGCATTGGGTAATTCTGATCAAAACAAAAGCATCTACAAACTGTCTGCTTACCACAAATTATTTAAAAAAAAAAAAAACAAAACCAAAACCCTGTCACATGTGAGCTCAGTGGATGTAGGTTTGCAAGAGGGGTGTATCTGTAAACTAAAAATGGCAGAAAACTGGTGGGCCAGAGTCCTGAGTGCAGGCAAAATGCGTTTCATGTACCATGTAATTCTTTTAGTAAGAAGTAACTATTAGTGGTAGTTAATGAAATTAATTTGTGGTTGTTCATGCGTTCTTTTGATGATTTTCTGATAGATAGCGCAAATTTTGGGAGCAGTTCATCAATAACATTTCCTGTCTTGCAACGTACTGCTGAGGAAAAAATACTGAACTCGGATAGACTCACCCTGGAAAGGTGAGCAGGGAGTGGAGTCTGGGCTCAGCAGCTTGCTGCTCTTGTGTCTGCTGGTCTCAGGGGATGAGTGTTGAGCAGTGCTGGTAGGTGTGGGAGGGGGCGGGCTGCTTTTCTTGTTCTTTGTTTCTTCTTCTAGAGAGGACCTGTGTTCCACTGAGATGTTCTGTATGAGTTTCCTTGTAAAAATTCAGTGATGGCACATATATCCATACAGCAGGTATGGATATATAGGCAGGTATAATAATCTAAGGCAGGTAGGGTTTTTTATTTTGAACTAAAAGCTGGATTCAAAGACGTGCAAGAAATCAATAGAAAGTTGAGGCCTTTGTCTCCATTAATTGTACTCTGATGCATTAACTGTAGGGTGTCTTTCTTTCCTTAACCAGGACAACAAAAAAAAGCTAAATGTGAAAACCACATTCAATTGTAAATAATTGTGTGAATGCGTGTGCACATTTTTATTTAGTTAGTTTTGTTTATTGGTGATGCTTATGTAGTCAGAAAAAGCTCTGTGAGGTCAGTAGGATGTCTTTTGGAGATAATCCTGCTGTGAGAATGGCTGTTATCAGCATCATTTTTGGTATCTTTTAGCTTTCAAAGTAACTCTCAACATTTCATGCATTTATACTTCAAATGTGAAGTTCTGTAGTGTAAAGAAGCACATAAACTTGGTGTGCTTTGAAATTTGACCTCAACAGGCTCCTTACATGGGGTCTGAATGGCACATTGGCATGCTGTATCTGCTGAATTTGTAGTGTGGTCACAGTGTGAATTCTTCAAGTAACTTCCATGTGACAAAGAAATTCTAATTTGAAGGAGAGGCTTTAAGAAAATGTTGAAAGCACTTCTGCTATATGTTTATATTTTTCTACATTAAGGATTTACTTTCCTATTCCATAGGTGTTTAGTGAGCAAGCCTCTTAATCAAGATAATACCCTTTTCTCAGTTCAGTTGGCGTGGGTTAGTAAAAGGGCGATTACAAATCAGTTACTTTCATAAGATGCTTTTTGTTGTTGTTCCAGGCAGAAGCTGACAGTGTGCCCAGTTATCGATGGAGAAGATCACCTTCGCCTTTTGAATTTCCAGCACAACTTTATAACCCGGATCCAGAATATTTCCAACCTGCAGCATCTTGTTTTCTTAGATTTGTATGATAACCAGATCGAGGAAATAAGCGGGCTTTCAACTCTGCGATCCCTGAGAGTTCTTCTTTTGGGGAAGAACAGGTATAATAAAAATGACTGGCTTTAAGCAGCCTACTTTGTTACGGCATAGTGTCTGTAATCTATCATTGCATCTGTTACAGGGTTTTCAGCTTGTGATGTTGGTTGTGAGACCAATGGGTGCACTCCTGATAAATGGTGTCTAATAACAGCAAGCTTCCTAGTTTTAAAACAAACAAACAAACAAACAAAAAAAGCTCAAGAAAAAATATAGATTGAGATGGGCATTTCCAAGAGCCATCTAGCTCTGTGTACGTTGTAACTTCACTGTGCAAGGAAGAAGGTAGGAATTAGACTTGCTAGCACCTTCAGTTCATTGCCTTGCCAGTTCATTTGCAGCTGCTGTGCTGGGTGTCTCCCTGGTCATTGGCTGTAGGAGAGTTGCAGCCAATCTGTCACCAGCACTTCTTGGCCTTCATCTTTCAGCTGTGTATGCATCATTCACTTCAAAACATAAACCAATGGAGAGTGATCTTTTTCTTTTCCTTATCAGTAAAATGCTAGTTAGAGAATTTTGGTAACTTCTAGTAGTACAGTATTTTACTGTAGTTTTTGGCTTTTATAGCTGAAATCTAACCTGTGGATATTCATTTTGGTTATTGCAAATTTTTGGGTTGTTGGAGCAATAACTAAGTTGCTATAAGGAGTTATTTTCCAAAATTAGCTACAGTAGTTCTGTATAGTTTGCTTACATTGAGGTATAGTTTGGAGACAGACAGGAGGAGAAATACTTGCTGTAAGTCACATAAGGCAGTTGCTACAAGAGACTTTTCCACTGCTTCTGTGCATGGTTTTTAATTTTTGAAGCAAATGCATAATGTGTGTGATGTTTAATGTAACCAACCAGCAGATGGTGCTGCTGATGCTTCAGTAACCTGGGCTTGGCGTCTGAGAAAATGGGACAGGACAGAAGGGCGTCGTCATGGTGAGGTGGTGAAGCTGTACAGGTGGAGAAGAAATTAGGCCAAATGTAGAGACCTGTATTGTCTAGGAAGTGCCAGCAGAGCTGTTAAATGTGTTTTATTCTCAATTTTTGTAACAAAATCTTAAAACTGTCTCTACAGTTTTGCTTTAAACAGGTTTGGGAAGAGCCTTTTGCCAGTAATAGTATTTCTTATCTTTTGCATAGGTTGTGTGTTGACTTTGTTTTCTAGCAGTGCAAGGATTCTTTCCCTGGAAAGAATCTTCCAGGAAGAGTGATAGTGCAGATTGCTGCTAGGATGACCAGAGAGGAAAGTGGCAATCTAAGGCTTATTTATTTATTTCAGAGAGTTGAGAACTCTGCTTTTCTGTTCCAATCAGTAGGCAGGAGCAGCTAAGTTTTGTATTAGCTTGAAAATATAAGGTACTTTTAATCTAATAAAAACAATTTCTGTCATTATTGAAACATTTCAGAATAAAGAAGATCTCAAATCTGGAGAACCTGAAAAATCTTGATGTTTTGGATCTTCATGGAAATCAGGTACAGTACAATAACTTGATTAATAAGTTATCTTATATAGATCATGCATTTCTGGTGTCCTTCAAACCGTTGCTTTTTGGAAGAGAATTGGTGGCAAGCCTTGCAACTTCCCGGAAATCAGGTAGTGATATCAGCTTGATTCGCAGTGTCAGCTTTCTGAAACTTGGAGCATTGTGCATTTGGAAAGTTGCAGGCTCTAATGCTGAGTAAGCTAAGCCTGGCAGCACTTACTTGTGCCCATGGAGCAGTCATCTCGTGTGAGTGGTTAGAAGTAAAACAGTCATAAAGTCGTAAAAGCATTTAAGTTCTTATTGGTCGTTGCATTGTTTCTTCTGTTGATCTCACAAATCAAGATCACATATGTACCTGTAGAGGACTTGGGTCTGTGTGAGAGAAAAGCAGAAGGAGTCCAAACTTCTTGTTTAGGCTTCTGAATGGACTTGGTGTCCTTTCAGATTATTCAGTGTGAGACTGTGCAGCTGCTTCTGTTTGTGATGCTCGAAGCTTCAGCTCTGCAATGTGTGAGAGAAAGGTTACTAATGATTCTGTCAGAAACAGCACAGGGTGCATGTAAGGGCAAGCCAGATAGAGTATTCTTCTGTAAAATAAATCTGAAACACATGTGATACAAAATGTTCTATAATTGAGCTGTTTAACAACACGTGGTTATTGTGACTATATAAGACCTATGCATGTTTTGTTTTTTTTTTTTCTGGATTCTTCTTCTGACAGTTTTGACTTCTTATGGTTTCTGTGTGTGTTCTTTATTATATCACTGCTTCACAGTGAGGAATTAAAATGCTGTAGGGAAAAAAAAAAGAGCACTTGAACGCGTCACTGTTACGTGAGATGCAGTAACTCTGTGGCTTCTGTGAGTTGCACCACTAACCCAATAGTGTGCAAGCAGTGTGCCAGAGGCACAGTGTAGTGTTAGTGCATTCTTTGTCAACAGACCAAATGAAGGCTTCCATTAATGAATTATTTTCTGTTCCTTTCTAGCTTGTAGTTAGGCAAATTTTGATATCAATACTCTTTTCTCCTCTAGTTGAGGAACTCATAATTTCAGACACCACTCTGCCATACAGATTTGTTATTTTTGAAGGTATACTGAATACGTAAAGCTGATTTTTCGTACCACTGTACAATAGTAATGTCTTGGTTTTAAGTCTGGTTGTTGTTTGCTTGTTTACTAATGAGTAGGTGGTCTCTCTTGTTATTTCATTAAGATTTTGGGCGCTTCTTACACTTCTCCATATCAGATTTCTGAAGAACCCACTTAATCTACAGAATTGGATTTGAGAACATGGAAAGATGTATTCCAGAACATAGCAACTTCTACAGCAGATCAGTAGAATCAAAAGTGAAGTGTTAACGCATAGCTCAAAACAACTGACTCAGATCAGTGTTCTGTTGACACGGTGTTCTCCCTCCAACATACAAGATTTTTTTTCTTGGATTCAGTTGAGAGTAATGAGAACCAACAGTGCAAGAAGCCTGTCTTGCTTACTGTCTATATGAAAATAATAGAAAGTATGATTTGCATTATATTAACTAGGCATTTATACATCTGTTTCCTTGGATGGCTTGTGGTGTTACGCTCTGCCCAGTTCTCACAGGAGGGTTAAAAGTAAATCTATTGTAAGTATGGTCAGTTTTACAATCAAAACCAGTTATGGATAGCAGTTCTGCTTTGTCAGAATGGTTTTCATTCCAGGTAGCTCTGATGACACTTCTACAGTGGATCACTGCTGGCATCTTTTCTTGTGGCTTGGAGGGAGAGGAGGAAGATAGAGTGGCTCTAGCAAAGAGCCACAGGTGTGTTGAAGAGGAGAAGCTGGCAGCACATGGGGCTGAGCAGGCTGTAGGCAGGGGCTGGACCAGAGGATCTCCAGAGATTCTTTGGAGCTCAACTGATATGATGAAAATAAATAATAATAATAATAATAACAACTGCAAAAAAAATAAGAGGAGTTACAAATACATGGCTAAAATGTCCCTGGTAAAGCCACAAAGAGCCTCCCTGTTGAATGAGTGGAAAGTGCTGTGGGATTAAGCTGCAGAGCACTGTATCAACATCCTATTACTGCACTCACTGAAAGGCACTCAGTGTTTGGGATTAGGATAAAAGCGTTTCTGTGGTTTTGATGTATATAAATCCCATACATTTGATGGCACTAGACAGCAACAGTCTGTTGATTTTTGGGGTGTTTCCTTGGCAGTGTGCTCTGATTGCTTCTGTTCGTCTGTTCTGAAACTGTCTGGAAGTAAAGGTTGTTCACAGCATTTCAGTGTTTTGTTTTGCTGGTTTCTTTCTTTAAGAGTATTTTTGGTTAATTTTTTGAGGCATAACACAGATAATCAATATTTTTTTTTAATAGTACTGAAGTCTAGATAGACACAGTTTCTTCTTGTTGATGGAGTAGTAACAGTTAAGAGCAAAGCTGCATTCCTGATTTATTCTTAGTCTCTCTTTCCTTCATTTTTTGGGTATAAGTCAGTCCCATAGATGGAATGCAGATTGTGAAACTTCTAAGACTGTAATGTTTTCAAGAGACTGGAGGTGAGGAGAAACAGAGGAAAATTTCTTGGAAAATATTTTGATTTATTTGGGTGCAGAATATTTTGGCTAATATGGTTCGGTCTGATCTTAGAGACTTCGCTGCTGCCAAGTGAGAAATTCAATGGGAACTGGATGTGCTTTAAGGCCCTGAAATGTAGTATTCTACAGTGTTTAATGCTGAACCTTTCAAGACTTTAAATGCAGAAAATGCTTTCCTATAATAAAGGTCCAAAATAAGGTTCTTAAAAAATAAAAAAATAAAAAGCAGTGTAATACCTCATGTAACGCCTCTTCACAAAGGGGACAAAATGCCATTTCCTCTGCCATGTCATTTTCTTTGCTTGTTTTCCTTTGTGATTTCGCAAGGCTCTTAAGACTGCACAGTAAAAACTTGTAAGCAGGCACAGCAACTTCATGCCATCTGCTTTAATTTCTGTGTAGAATCTGCAGCTGTACGACGGCTATCACACCGATGTGAACACCATGAGCTTTGTGATTCAGGGACTCTGTGTGCCATTGTGTGCAGTTTATACTTAACACACTGCAATTTCTATTTAATTTTTAAACAAACGTTTGCTTTCTAAATACTGTACTTTCAAACTCAATCTGCATGGTCTTTGGAAAGAATGGTGCTTGATGACCATCTTTTCTGTCAAGATAAACAGCATAAATGTTGTATGTTCTGTATAAATGCCTTTTAAAACCTTTCTTTCAGTTTTATTTTAGGTTAGAGTTGGCATGAACTTTACTCTGTCTTCAGTGAAGTAGCTTGATTGAATTTCACAAGGTTCTAATGAAGGCAGAACTTGGCTAACTGTATTTAGAATGAAATTTATTTCTCTAAATACTTTAAAAAAAATCTTTTTTTTTTTTTTTCGTTTTAAATTTTGTGAGTTATGTATGTTGCTTGGCAAATAGGGCCTCCTGTTTATTTCTGTGAAAACTGCAACTGATACAAAGAGCAGAATAACACCATTTGGTAAAGAAAATTCTTAGTTACAATGCACACTTTTTCAACATAGGCATCACCATTAGCTGTGCATTTTTGCCAGTAATGAATTAGAGCCAGCATGCTGTGCTTGTAAATATCTGTGCCTGTGGAGGTGACCTACTGTCAGTGCTGCTGAAATGCAGCACTCACTGTGCCTCCCATCCACTGCTTGGTCTCCATGAACCTTCAGGAAGCATCAGTTAACATCAGTGACTGCATTTTTTCCTCGTGGAGGAATTCAGTCCCACCTCTGCTTGCCATGCACTTCCATGTCAGATGTCATTCTGTCAGACTGCCCCTCTGCTGCCATCCATTGCAAGGCAAGAGCATGTAATGGAATACAGGTGGGAAAGTTCAGCTTCTACGCCATATGCCAACGTCTGCCTTTGACATGGCGGGCCAACAGAACAAAATAGGAGGCGTTACTTTTGGAGCAGGCCTTGTACTTTGCTGGCCTAAACCTTGAGGATGCAGGTTAAGCAGGGGGGAAAGGGCATGGAAGTGAGGAGTGGAAGGCAACTTCTTTTCTTGCTGAAAGAAATATTATGATCTTCTAAAAAGAGTTGGTACTGCTTGTTAGCTACTGCACAGGGCATAACAAAAACTGATGGACTTAGGGATGCGTGTGTGACTGAGAGTAGAGAAAGGCCAGTAGAGTCAAGTCTCAGAGCTGAGCAAAGCAACAGACAGCATCTCTGTAACTGTTGATGAAATCATAGTCCTAGAGATAGCAATAAAATGCCAGGATTGATATTCTGCATTGTAACATGCTGTAATCCTGGCTCCACAGACATCTGCAGGGGTCTGTGCTCTTCATGCTCACCATCTGCTCTTGGCTGTGCTTGTACAAATATTTCGGTCTAAATATATTGTTATAGACAATGGTGTCTCTGTTCCTTAGCTTTAATATTTTGTGTCCTGTTCCCTTTTTTTCTGCCATGTCATACGCATAAACAGAGCCTATTTGTTTAATTAGCAGTTGACTAAAAAAGGGACTCAATGTCATTTAGTTGCTGTTATTGCTATCTACTCTTCTGTACTTTTTATGGGGAAAAGTTGCCACGATACTTTTTACAGCAGTATATTCAGGTCATATCATACAGTTAGATGCCTATGTACATGTGGTTTGTTTGTATGACTGTTATCCGTGGCATTGTGCTCTCAGACTGATCAATGCCAGCTGCCTTGCATCTTCTCCCATTCTAAGAGTTGCAATTTCTGGAAATTGGCACAGCCACATTTGTACTGATCTATATGAGCAGAAAGCTTGGTATCACTGGGGAGCTGTATGACACCAGTCTCTATGTTGCTCACTTCCATCTAATTGCTGTTGGCAGTTTTGAGGAGGGGCAGCATGGCTGGGTATGGGTGTTGCAGGGGGCTCCAGTGGTCCTGCAGGTAGAACAGGCCATCGTTGGTATGGAAAGGGAATTTGTCATAGTTGTAAAGTCCTTGAAGCTACCAAGTGTTGGATGCACAGTGTGTGGTGTGGAAAGCCAGTCTTTTCCACAGGACTGCTTTCTTTCTGCTGTAGAACATGGGTTAGAGTAAGAATGTGATACAAGTGTCCCTGTGTGCAATGGCAGCTGTTTATCATCTCTGTGATACTTTTACATACTTTACTGTATGCTAATCCTACATAAATGTCTGGGTAAGTTCTGGAGAACAGTTTTCAGACCATTCTGAGAAATGAGTACCTGGATAGGGGTCATGGAGTACATCACTGAGAAATATGGACAGCAGGAAATAAAAAAAGCCAGATTATGTCAGAAGAGCAATAATTAATATCTTTTAAAAAGATATTGCATCTCCAGAAGTAACAATTAAACTTAAGAGGCAGTAGCTTTTGTTATTCTCTTGATTATTATTATTCTTTCAATATCGTGTGTTAATTCCTAATGCCTTATTTTAAACATATAGATGTAGAGCAGCTGACTTCTCTCCATAGTTTAGTCATGTTTGAACCTTCCATTTTCTGATCACAGGTAGCTGTGAGTTGGCAAGGAATTGCTGGGGGCTTTTGAGCAAGTGTGCCATGTATCCAAATGAGTGATGCTGCTATTTTCTGATTTTTTTTTTTTTGAATAATTTCTCCAAGTCCAACAACTATTTGCTTGCAAAAGTGCCTTACAAGTTCCAGTGCGAGGATAACTTTGTTCTTCTCCAGAGGGTTGTTGTCCAGGAGCTACTTGCTCCTGACTCACAGCATGTTCTTGTCCTCATGACCTGCTGGAAAGCCTGCCTGTAGAGCTTGTGCATAGCTGTGTGGCTGCTGCTGGCTTTTTAAGTCGTGGAGAAAAATAGTACAGATTTGTGATAATATGGAGGTACAATGCCATGTAAGTCTTGCAGTAAAAGTGCTACCAGATTCAGATGTGTGTCTTGAGTGTCTTAAATTAAGGGTCGGCTGTGCACATGATTTCCCCGTTTTGGCATTGTATGATCCTAACAGTGGTGTCTTAACTGCATGTCTTAAAGATTGCTGCCTTAAAGCAATGCAGCTGAAATAACCTAACTTCAGATGGTAAGAAGGGAGTGTTGACTGATCTTGCTGCTGCCTGACTAGAAAGATGTTACTGATGTGAATACTAGTACTCAATTTCCAGCAGACAGTAGCTGATGTTCAACTATTTGTGGTTAGTAACATACATAAGCATGCTATTAAGTTGCTTTTCTAATCTGTATGTATTTAAAAAAAAAAAAGTACGAACTACATGTATTTAGATAAAACACGGTGTGTGTGTTTATACCTCTCTCATAGATCTCTAGAATAGAAAACATCAACCATTTGAGTGAACTGAGAGTGTTAAACCTCGCCAGAAACCTTCTGTCCATTGTAGAAAATCTCAACGGACTGGATTCACTCACGGAGCTCAACCTTCGTCATAATCAAGTCTCTGCTATAGTAAGAAACAAAGCATCTTTCTCTTTTCCTCCCTCTCTCACCTTCCCTTCGTTCTTTCCTTCCTTTCTTCCAGGATTACACTATTGCTATTACTTATTGAAAGTATATCAGCATTTTAAGTTTGTCAAAGCTTAGATTATCCCATACTCTTCTGCTTGTGGTATTTTCTTGCAATGCTTGATTTTACAACTTGAAGGAGGAAATAACAGTTTGGTTTTTGCTGCAGTTTTGTGCAAATGCGATCAGTTGTGGTGATAAGTCTTGGTAGATCTTGATGGTTCTCCTGGACAAAAATATTCTGACCTTTTTTGGTTCTAACATACAAATTCAAGGACTCTTCTTCCATACAGGTTTGTTTCTTGAAACAGATTGTAATTTCTGTAGCTCAGCTAAGCAGTGCTTCAGAAGATGATGTTCTATTTAAGAATGTAATTTATTTGGGGTATAATTTAAAATATAAATGATTTAATTCTAGTTTTGGTGGTGGTTTGTGGGCTTTTTTTTTTTTTTCCCCTCTCCTTTGTTTTTTTGCTTTCCTTTTAATTGGATGGAATGATACATAGCAATGTATCAGATCAGGTGGGGGGGAGGGAGAACTGAAGATTTGATTTGTAGCTGGAATCAAGGTGATGAGCTCTGTGCCGCTTCATTGTGCTGTGGGTAATGGTTTGATGTCCACTGATCACAAGCTGGAGTATGTTCCTTTGTAGGATAAGGAGACACACAGTTAACTGATGGTTTTTGGTCTACAGTCTGAGTGGTAAATGAATCACTGCAAACTGTGCTGTCTGGCCATTGTGGATTTTTATTACATAAATAAACTTCAGTCGTGCTTGATGTGTTTCCTCTTAGCAAAATTTTGAGCTATTTTAAGGTTTTCTACAAAGTTCTATTATGCATTGAATTCATGATTACTCATTCTGAAAACATGCTCCTTTTTATAAAATTATAAAGGTGACAGAGTCCTTCAGATTATTCTTGTTTAGAGCAGCTACTGCTGCTAGGTAGTGCTGATTGCACTGCAGCATTGCACTTCAACAACCTTATTGCTGCATAGTCTTTTTTTTTTTTTTTTAAACACCATATTTATCCTGCTGCTTAAATGCTGAGACAGCACCTTGGCTTCTTTCCCAAAAGCTTGTTCAGAAACCAGCAGCAGCCTCATCCTCTTTCCTTTAATATCATTTGCTTTGCAAGTGATGCAGCTTGTTCTGCAGAGTAGATATCTGCACTGAAACACTCCCTTGCAGTCTGCATTAGGGAGAAATGGATCTGCACGTTCGACAGAAATCAATGTTGCAGCAAGTTTATAGTATATAGAAATGCAAGTATTGCACCAGGCAAAGTAGAAAGGTTCAAAAGATGTTATCCTTCAGCTACTGAATTTATGCCTCTATCTTTCCTTTTAGAAAGATGTGGATACTTTGCCCTGTCTCCAGCGTCTGTTCCTCAGCTTCAACAATATATCTAGGTAAGGGGAATTAATACTCAGTTTCCTATAAGTAATTTGAAGCATCCTCTTGGAGCTGTATTTCATTAAAATTTAAACTCGATGAATGCAGGTTGTGGTTTTTATTTTTCCTATGTATGAGTATAATTAAGCCATTGTGCATTTTCTACTTTCAACATATTTAAACTTATTTTAACCATCTGCATTTGAGTGGGGATCCTCCTTCAAAACTTAGATTTTGAACTTAAATATGACCATTTTCTTTCTGATGATGCTGAAAATTAGAAGTAGTTCTGTAATTATATTGTTTTACTGTTAAACTACATATCTGGTAAAGCAACATCACTGTGTTTATAGAGTTATACAAACTGCTGAGTCAGATTCTGCTCATGAGGATTAGGTAAGATCATGCTTTTCTTTTTCTTGTTCATATGTGAATCAGGTTTGAAGGGTATATTCCTGGTGCTTTCTATTTCAAATCAGAGGGCAGAAACAGAATCACTGAACTTTCAAAGCAGAGTCTATTGTTTCAAGTAACTAAGTGCATTTTGGTATAAAGAAAAGTTAGTCTACAACATATTTTGTATTTGTGTTTTTGTACTGGTGCCAATGTTAAAATAAGCAATGATAGCAGTACAGGCACACTTGTTTTGATTTTATCTCCAGTCAGGTATATGCTTACTTTTACCCTTTAATCATTACCAGCCTTCTTTGCTGCTTAGAAGCAAATAATTTAATTTTAGACAGGGAAAGATGCCTCATGTTCTAATTACTGAAAATAGCATGCTATTCTTGTGGTACCCGTTTTCTCTGTAAAATGTTATACTTAATATGAGCTTTTATTATAAGAGCTACTTGAATATTTTAATTTGACCTGCATCATGTTTTCTGTAGACAGTTCCAACCTACTTGTATGCGTTCTTTAGGCTTTTAAGGTACCAATGCAGTGGATATCCCTAAATACTCCCGGGGTTTAAGTATTTAAACAGAATTAGAGATGAGCTTGCAGGAACAGTTAGTATGTTCTTCCCTTAACTGACCCCCTTGTTTCGGTTTTTGCTTTTTTTTTTAGCTTGACATAATAAAGAGTTAGCATTTTGCTTTGCTTATATAATTTCTGGCCTTGGAATGTGCCTTTTGTTTCTGTTTTCTGAAAAATGTCTTAGCCTGGCAAGAACAATGAGGGGACTGCAGTATCTGGCTCCTGTGCCACGAGGGAGCATCACTGCAGTCAGTGGAATTTCTGTATGCTTTATGTACTTGGTACATTTCACACAGCTTTCCTACGTTGCTGTTTGTGTGCATTCTTTGACTACATTTCTTGAACTGCATGTAATTGGTAGCTTACTTATTAATACTTTCTCACTTATTCATTGGGGTTTCAGCTGAACTGTTGATAAATTTAGTGTTGGCTGTCATGAAAGCTGGAGATAATTCAAATACTTGTGCAAATATCTATTTAGGTTTAACTTTTAGTTACATTAGATATAAAAATAAAATCTTACTGTCAGACAGACTACTGTAATATCTATCTATGTTTGTGGGCAGCTGTGTGAATTGAATGAATCTGGTTAACTCTTTAACAGTCTTAACAAAATACTTATATATATTTATGTGTGTAGATCTAGATATATTGCTTGTAGCTTTTGTTTGTGGGTGTTTTTTTTTCTTGTAGAAAAGACATTCCATTGGATTCGGCAGTTCTGGAAGCTAAAAAAACCTCTTCAGTTCTCCATTTTTAAATATGTAGTAGATATATCTCCCACAGGAAAAAGGGTTAAATATAAGATTATATTAATGACCCACCTGTGTATATAGTACTTGACTTAATACTGTTAAATTGATTGGAAGTGAACGCAACCATAATAGCAGTGAATTGCTGTGCTGCCTCTGAACCTTACTACAACCCTTCTAAATGCTTGAGTATTTTTTCCTGGGCTTATTTACCTGGGCTTATTAGGTACCATATGGTAATTGTAAAATTGTATTTTCTAGGAACAGCTGTGCTTATACAACTGATTCTTGGTGTAGACAATCAGTTACGCAGATATTCTAATTGATTTATCCAATGTGTGGAGAACCTCCAGGTGGAAACCATTCTTTAATTGTAGGAACAAAATATGTATTTTCACCATTAAAGTGTTTTCCAGGTCAGTGCCAGGTTGGTTCTTAAATTCAGTGAAGTATGTTATATGGCCATGTGGGAAAACAGCTTCCCAGCTCAAAGAGCTTATAATTGTTTTTCTTCAATTGATTACTGAGTTGGAAACCTGAGGGAAGGGATGTTCTTAACCTAACCAAAGCAGGAAAAAAATTACTTCCCTCAGTGAAATGAGGAATGTTGAATGAAAACATTATAAATACATTGTTAAATATTTGAATGAAAGCAATACAACAAGAATGAAAGGCTGGCTGTGGTAAGATCTGTTTTCATCAGTAGCGTAGTGATTAGGGACATGGAAAAACAGGGTTTTCTATTTTGAATGTTTTTTGAATGTGCAATTCTATCTTTAGGTGTTCTGACAGACTATAGCAGGTGTGTGGGGTAGCAAGTCTGCCTTCTCCAGAGCTCTTTGCAGAATGTGCTTGATCATCGATGCATTACTGATGGAAACATACAGGGAAGGAGCAGCTGTCTTCCCCAATAAGCAGGCTCTATTAGAAGACCAGTGCTGCTTTGTCCTGTTTGCACCTACTAGATGTCTAAATATGAATGCGTACATTGGGGGGAGGTTGAGCATACACCTCCAGAATACTGTGCTGCTTAGTCTGAGCCATGTTCTTATATAAGGCAGAAAAAGTGGGTTTGTATCAGCTCTGACAGGGAAGAGTTGAATGTAGTGCTCATAACCTTTGTGCACACTCAAACTGATAACTTGGTGAATCTGAAAACATTGTGAGGAAATATTTTTGGTAAGTTAGCCCAAATTCACTTTTTTTTATTTTTGGTGGCACTGAAACTGCTATTTTAGCAGAGATAAATTCATCTGGGAAGAAAGAAGGAAACAAAAGTGCTGGTTGGATGGGACTTGAGGAGGAGGACTTTTGGGAAAAGCAGCAGACATTCCACTCAGGGAGATGGTTGACCGAGTCGGTCTGACATGGCATCATCCACAGTTGTTTTGTGTTACTTGAGCAGGTCACAGACTCTTTTACTGTGAACAGAGGCTGGAGAGAGCACTGCCAGCAGCCTCTCATTCCCACAGAGTGGTCACCACTTGACACTGTCTGCATGCTGGGAAGCAGGCAGATGTTCAGTAGTAAAGTGAGTAACTCACTTGGCTTTAAAGCTTCATACGCTTTTGGATTGGGCTTCCAGTGCAATAAGTGTAGCATATCAAGTTTTTGAAGTTGAATTCCTGAAGCTCTAGTTTTGTTACGTGTGCTTGCAAATATATAAAAAGGTAGATCTTTTGCACAACTGTTTTGCACTAAAATCAAGCTGCTAATTAAGGGAGTTAAAAGCATGATGAAGCAGGCACGCCTTAGCTGTTGAATGAATGTTCTGATGTGCTGAGAAATTCAAAGCACAGCAGGTTTTTGAGTGGAAGGTTTAAAAAACAATAACAAACTTCCAACTTTCTTTTCAAATTTAAGTAATTCTCTGCTTAGGAACACTGTTTATTTGGGTCAGCTGCTCTCTTTGCACCTTTCATCTTTAGTAAAAGGAACAAGATAGCGGCTGTACGTGTCTAAATACATTTTACATAGGCCAGTTATTTTTGCCAGGAAACTGTCTAGTGTCTTAAAAAACCAACTTGCTGGTGTCTGTGGACTGTAGAGTTCGGTAGAACTCGGAACAATATTTTAAAGATATGATGCTTTCACAGCTTTTCTTTCAGCATTTAATGACGTTGCAAACACCCAGGATCATTCTTGGGGTTTTTGTACTTGTCTTTTTTTCTTGCATTTTGTGTTGTCTTCATGCTGGTTTTAATGGCTAAGATGTGTGTTACTTTTCATAGGCATCTTATTTTACTGGTGCTTTTTTCTTTTTGAGTAAAGGTAAACATTAATATTGATTCTATCCTTAAGAAATAAAATCCTCCATCTCTTAATTATTCATATTCTGTGGCATTAAAACTTTAAACTTTTTTGGTTACAGTTTTGAGGATATTCTGTGCCTTGCTGATTCCTCATCTTTGTCAGATATCACCCTTGATGGCAATCCAATAGCTCAGGAGACATGGTACAAACACACTGTTCTCCATCATATGATGCAGCTCCGACAGCTAGATATGAAGAGAATCACAGTAAGAAATTTATGTTTTCATCAAATTTACTGGTTTCTTAAATTTAGGAGTGAAATGTAGGGCTTTGTGTGTATATATAGGGAAAAAATAGTAACTTAGTGGTTTCACTAATTCACTGTTCAATTTAATTGAATGGTCCATAGACATTCTGATATTTAAAACTTCTTTCATTTTGTGCAGTGCTGTGTGAGGGTTTGCTTCTTTATTTCATTTATAACATGTTTAAAATAAACATTTAAACTTGTCATTAGTAGATACTGTGTGACCAATTGCCAAGTAACATGAGAAACTGCAGAACATTTTGTTAGAACTCTGTGTCATCTTTACTGGTTTGATGTATACCTGAAAAATATTCCTTCCAATGAAAACAGTATTCTGTTTACACTGAAACTGGCATTACCTATATTCTTTCATCGAAAAATTCTACTTTGTCTGCCATTCCAAGGAAACCTGGTGATCACACTGTACCTGCTTTTCTCCTTTCCATGCCTAACCTTCTCTCCCCTTTCATTTTTGAATCTATTGGTAAAGTTCAAGTAACCTTGATAAAGAAAGAGAGGACATGAAGGCATCTAGGTTCCTTCAGACTTCTTGAAAATACACAGTGAGGTAGAGGATGAAGGGCAAACACTGCAGGGGGCTTACCATTAAGACATCCATTTTCTTTCCTAGTGTAAGAGTACTCATGCTAATTCTTCTTTGTCTGCTTACAGAAATGCAACCACAACCTTTTTATAACATAAACCCAACAGCAAGACAGTGGCACTAAGGGACGTGATTTAATTCACTGACCTTGGGATGTCAGGTTGATGGTTGGACATGGTGATCTTGCTGGTCTTTTCCAACCCAAATGAGTTTATAATTCTGTAACAAATGTAACCTGCTTAACAAGCAGTGGTATTGGCATTATCTTTTCTGACCAGGTGCTGATACATATGCCTTATTTTAAATGCTCATTTGCTTTGTACGGCTGCATTAAAAAATGTGGCTATTGTTTTACCATATATCCACTTGACCTGTAGCCAATACACTGCAAATATGAAATAGAGCTGATTATGATGTAAGGTTAAACAAGTACGTGGAAAACATGAATTCTAAAAATGAACTGCTTTGGACATGGGAGTTTCACCAACAGTATCTAAACTACTACTTCCCCCCCCCAGGAATTCGTTAAGTAGGTTTCTTTTTTATGCTGTATATTAGCTAATTGCTTTGCTTTTCAAAAGAATGCTTTCTCAGTATTATTTCAGAAACATGAGTCAAAATGCCTTTTTTCTTCTTCTCCTACTTGAGAAGAGACAGATCCTGTAGAAGTCGGTGATGGCAAACCTGTAGGAAAAGCTCTAATCCCTTTGTAGACTGTATAGGATCCATGTGGGAAAAGGCTATTAGAAATGCACAACCTTGGGAAAAACTTAATCTGAGTTCACACCTTGTTAAACATAAGAGGATCAACCCATAAGACAAAAAGCCATAGAAAACCAGGCTTCAGCAGTTGTGCTGCTCATAAAACTACTTGTAAAAAAAGTGTGGTTTGCATCCTTTTTATTTGCCTTCTGGTTTTTGAGCCTGAAGAAAATGTTTTTAAATCTTTTATCAATATAGATGGTGTTGTAAGCTTTTTCCAATAAAAACTGTGTTACCCAGATAATCATAGGACTTAGGAATCTTTCTGTTATTACTGTTTTTAAAGAAAAATAACAAGTAGCATGAGGTTTGTGATTAAATTAGGCAATTGACAATGCTGAACCCAGTTATTCTGCCTAGTAATGCAGCATGCTGTTACTATGCACTACATTAAATGGAAGCTGGTGGGTAGTGGGCATGCAGTATTGGGTGCATGGTTTTTCTCACTTGGTTAGTATGCCTAAGGTAATACATTTGTAGGATCTTTCATTCATTTGCCTGAAGTGCATCCAGACTGTTTTGGACTTAAATATTGCTTTGTCTGGCACAGAACTGAGAGCTGGGTGTTCTGTCAAAGTATTCTTCCCTAACTGTTTCAGAAGTTCCTCTTCTCGACAAATGGGAATTACACAATTCTTATTCTTTTATCTTTCCTTTTGCTTGCTGGCTTCACTGGGACAAGAAAATAATTCTAAGAAAGAATAAAACATAAATGATGTTTTCAAAAGCTTGTTAGGAGGCTTTGAAGCTGGCTTTTAAGAGAACATTCTCTTTAGTGCCAGGCATTTTCCATAGAATCCTCTGCTAAACGTGGACATCTGAGGAAGAATTCTAGTGGCAACAGCCTTGGGAGACTGTTGGGAAACACAGCTGCTGCAAGTATCAGATACTCTGGAATTGCAGCTAATTGTTCTAGTATTCTTAAAGTGGAGAATTTCTTTAATTCAGGGAATTCTGTCATACTGTTACAATTTATGAATCATTTTCCCATGAGGAAATTGGTGTTTGAGCTATCTCATTACTAAGCAGTTTTGAAAACAAATTTTAAGCTCTTAAACCAGTAAGGCACCGACCGAAGAAATCATTGCACAGGTAGCTAAGCTCCACTGACAAGTCAGGGCTTTACATATCTGAAAAAAAAAAGTGTGTATGTGTGCGTGTGTATGTATGTATATATGTATGTATGTATACATTTATTTGTTGTCTACACTAGAAGATAAACTCCAGCTTGAGAAACCTATCCACTTCATATTATGCATCTAAAGTACCAACTTATGGGAATCTTTTGCTGTGTGGAAGATGTAATAACAGCAACACAATAGTCTGCCTTCTGCAAGTCTCAGTGGAACGAAATTGTGTGAGTAGTAATAGTGCAGCAATGAAGAAGAACATGTGCATTTCAAGTGTACTCTGTTCAGGATCCTTGACAGCATTTGCTGTGAGTTATCCCTTGAATGGATGCTGGCTGGTAATGAGAAGTTTGGCCCGAGTCAGTGTCATTGTTAAGGGAGAGCTGATGGGCGGCAGGGGGAGCTATCGCCATGACCAAGCTGCAGGCAATTGCGTTGCAGGGTAATAGTTTTAATATGTTTTATTTTTTTGGCATTCGGTCACTGCTGCAACTTCACGCTGAAAACGTAAATCTGTGTCCTCAAAATCTCATTAATGGCTTATGGATTGCAGAAAGCAAGACTTGTGCTGGGTGGGTGCTTGAAGATGACTCCCTAGCCATTTAGTAAGTGGAGAACTAATAAATGGAGGTGATTGCGCTAGAAAAAAGAACATCCAACTCTGTAATGATCTGGCACCTTCACCTTCTAGAAGAACATCCCCCCCAGCATGGAGCTTAGAGATTTGGTTTCTTCTGTGGTCATAGGATTAACAGGCTTCTTAGTGTGATGACACTTTCTTTCCTGGCAGGCTACTGCGGTAGGAACCTTGACTTCTTCCACAGATGCCCAGCATGCTTGTCTGAACCATTCAGCAGGCTTTTAAGTTTTTCTAAGGTGTACCTTAGAAAATCCTTAGGAAATCCTTTATCAGTAGTGGGTCCTGACAGTCTGGAATTAGAATTTAGGAAAGAGTGCAAAAGGATACTTGGCAAGTTTTGGAGGATGACAGCTGTCAGCAGCTCATTAACTACTTAAAGATTCATTATTGTTAGCCTAACAATTTATTTTGAACACATAAAAAGAGAAGATGGAGAAGATAGGATTTAAAATAGCTTTAGTTCATCTGGCAACTATCAAAAAGGCACAAAGTTATGGATGAAAGCAGCTGAATAATGAGGGGAAACAAAGGGAAGTGGAGAAGGAAAGAATTTCCAAAGATGTGGAGCTAAAAGGGAAGAGTGGGTGATAATGAAACTGAGTTGTAGCAGGCTTATTAAAGGCTTTGTTTTATAGCTGCCTGAGTTTTGTTTGTTCTTCAGTGTGTTTTTTCTTCAAGATTGATTGCATGTGTTCTGTAAGATTAATCAAGAAACATATATAGACTCGACTTGTATAAAAAGTGGATTTGGCCTTTGAACTTCATTCAGATGTTTTCTCCATCATTCTACCTTTTCAAATACTGAGAAAGAACTAGTTGTTTGGGGAGGTTGGTTTGTGTTTTTTTCTGTGTTATTTGTTGTTGTTTGTTTTATTTCTTTGAGCTCACTTCTTTTGTACAACTATACAAAAGATGTAGTGCTTTTTAAATGTCTCAAATTATGATAGACTTTTGATAAAGAAGAAAATCTGAACAGCATTTGCATTGGTTCATCTCAGTACAAAGAACAAGACTTGGGAAAGTACTGGACAGACTTGAATGTGGGCGGCAGACCTTCATGGCTGGCAGATGGGGTCATAAAATGTGGATTTGATGCTGAATTAAGTGAAGGCTTTGGAGTAGAAGATAGGGTGGTAAGGGACATTTGTGGAAGCTGCAAGAATTGCATTAGGAAAGTTTGTGGATATTTGCCTTAACCTGAATTCGTTCTGACAGAAGGTGAAATCATAAGGCACATTTTTTACAGATTAGTGTCACTTTATTGTTCAGCTTTCACCTTCTCCTGTGCTAAAGGTAACAGTGACTCAGGTAGTCTGAAGCTGAGCATATGGTGACTGGCCAGCTGCTTCCTGCCAAATAGGATGGATGATACCTGCTCCCAGTCCCTTGGTGGGAAAACTGGTTTACATTTTTCTTCTTACTGCTTTTTATATAATCAAACATTGGAGGAAAGAAAGAACAACTTTCATTTCAGAGTTCTAAACATACTTAAAGTTACTTAATGTGTTCGATGTGTTCAGAAGTTGTTAGAAAAGATGAGATCAGAATCAAGAAAACTGAAAGCTAAAAATCAAATTTTAATCCCCTTTTGATTGAACTTTACAGTAATCCCCTATTTAGGAAGAACTGAAAAGTCCAGGAGCAGATGAGTCTGCCAACAGAACTATCCTTCAGAAAGCTAGAGGCCTTCTAGGGTGGAAGAGTGTAAAATAAATAGAAATAAAATAATAAATTAGGGTTTTCAATTTGTGTTCTAGGGAGGTTGTTGCCTGAGGCTGAGTAAGAAAAGTGTATTTTACCCAAAGCCCTTTTCCTTAATTTGTATTAAGGTAGGCCTCTTGTTAATGTATGTATGTTAGGCTGAAGTCGTAGGACAGTTCTGAAGTTCAGCGGCCTTACAGACTGATGTCAAAATGTGTGATGTGTCATTAGTCTTCAGGGCTAGTGTGCAGGTAGGTTCACATACCAGGTGTGCTTACTAGTTTATTTATGTATATATTGTTATAATAAATGGAAATTATTTTCTTAAGCATGTATTAATGATGTTAAGTGTCAAGTTACTTCTCTAGTTTGTCTTCCAGTAGGACACTGATCCATGTGCTTAGGGGTTCTTATAGTGCTGTAACCATAGTACGTTTGAATTGTATCAGAACTTTGTCATATCAGTATCTTCCTGTTCATCTCTGTTTATTGATGTTCTTCACTTATAACTTTTTGGAAGGTGGAAGTGAAAAGCCTGGGACAGGAGCTCTCTATTTTGATGGAAACCAAAACACTTCATGTTCTTGGAAGATACATTAATAGAAACACCCAAATGGCATATGAAGTAAATGAAAATAAATTTAAGTATGCTTACTAAATATTTTTGTTGGAAGAACTCTACGCTTTTTACTTCATAGGGAACATTTCTTTTGTTACTTGGAAAATGCGTGTTCTAAAAATACTGTGCTGTGAGAATGTTTAGACTTCTGTAAACAGAGAACATTCAACCTAATATGGTTGTATTGCAGTACTGAATTAAATATCTCCTGGACCAGGAGAATTTAATATCTTCAATCGTATGACTTCCATTATTCAGGAGGAAATGACATTCTTCTTGAACGTGAACAGGCAGTAATACTGACAAGAAATAATATTCGTGTAGTACAGTTAATTTTGAAAATATTCTTCTGAAGTTCTGATGTTGAATGAGGAATAACTAACCTTTCTAAGACATACATAATGATAAAATTATTGTTTTGGCATAAATTGAGAAACGTCCACTCATCCTGTGCACCTTCTTACCAAGAAACATGCTAATCATAAAAAATACTGTCCTATTTGAAAACGTTTGTTAGTGTTTTACTGATCATATACTTAATGTTTTTTTCTTTTTTTGAAGAGCCAGACAAATACAATTATAAATAGATTCATCTTCAGTAGTTCCATCTAGTAGATAACTTTTTTGTATTTCTTGATTTATTTGTAGAAACATTTTTTGTTTTACCGTTAAAATATTTAATTCTTATGCATACATACATAGTTTTTAAATGCCAACATAATGAAACTTATTCATAATATTAATTCATTTCTGAAACTGTAATTCATAGCTTTGTAAAATTGTAATATTTTTTTTTGTCTTCTAGGAAGAGGAAAGACGCATGGCATCTGTTGCAGCTAGGAAAGAAGAAGAAAGGAAGCGTGAAAGTCATAAACAGAGCTTGCTTAAGGTATTTAATGTGGCTGTTCTAACTAAAATGAGATAAATCCACCATAAATTATTTACAATGTTACCTAATATTTTTAATCTAGTTCTTAATTATCCCAGATATCCCATACCTCTATTAAAATTTTTTACAGCTTAAACACTTTACCCTACAGTTGAAGTTCTTCATTCAGCTATTCAAATTACCTAATAACCAAAACACAAACCAACCAACCAAACAAAAAACCAGTTGAATATGTGAGGATGGTGCTCCATGTAAAAAGATAGCAAACTTCATTTTCCCAAATACAGAAGTAAAGTAAAACCAAGAGTGAAGGACTTTTTGGTGATTTCAGGTCCCTGGAATACGGTCATGAGTGCTCTGATGCCACATAGTGTTTTTCCTTTGTTCTTTCCTGTTGAGGTGATTCCTCTTTGTAGAGGGAGCTAAGCAGTTAGCAGAGCAGCAGCTAGGCTCCAGTTGTCTTTTTCAGAGGAGCACTTATGTACTGTACTAACGTGGTTGGTTAGTGCTTGTTCACATGAGATGGAATAGATAGATCCCACAGGGGAGACAAGGGCACACTCCAGAACCCTTGTGCAGGCTGGTGACTAAATGACTGACTGCTAGCAGGAAACCGAAGTTCAAGGATACAAGACTGTCAGCATTCCTTTTGTTGCATTAATTTGTTCCCAAATCATTTCCTATTAATAAAGGTGCCTTAAAACCTTCTTTGTTCAATAATGGTTATACAAATTGCTCTCCTGATGTAGCAAGTGGGGAGGAGGGTGGGAGGACAAGGTGGGGAAATCATGCATCCATACTGTGAAGTTGTCTAAAATTGTCCCTTATGAAGGGAATTAGACTACGTCAGTTGCATGAGTCTGTAAGAAGTGTAGCAAATTTACATAACTCTGAAAATAAAAACATTGTTATCAACAGATTAGAAGATGTTTAAGCATAAACTGAGTGGGGAAAAAAAGAATTGCGTCTAGAGCTGTGCCAGATCAACAAAGTAGTCTTAGTGGTTATTTTGTTGGTTGTTTTTTTGTTAGTAATTGTTAGGTAGTGGTTTTTGTTTATTTTTTTTTAATAGAGCTTTGTATTGGGAAATAATGGCTTATCTGAAATCTATTCCAGTTTGACATTTTGATTCCTGGTCTCAGTAAGAGAAAGAAATGGGAAATTAGGAAATAATAATTATACATAATGCTTTATGCTGTTGACAACCTAATTGGAAGGAAGTTTGTGTTTGTTTGTAGTGCATGTTCTTAACCACTGATGTAATGTTTTCTTGTAGTTGAGAGATTGTTTGCTTTGGTGGCACAGATTTCTCAATGCACCTTGCCAGTGAAAACTTCCCATAGAGGAAAAAACATGTTT
>NW_024884789.1:13601491-13649231 GCF_019232065.1 Centrocercus urophasianus | reverse complement strand
CCCCCCCCCCCCCCCCAGCTTCTGTTTGAATTGAATGGAACAAATTTGCTAGTAGATAAAATATCCAGTGGGGGAAATAAAATCTCCAAGCACAAGATTTTAATGAGAGTTACTTTTGAAGAAAATACTTAGAGAATGATTTTCTGGAATTCTGTTGTTGTCACTTTCCTACAAACCTTTGTAAACTATATGCTGTGTAAGGGAAATCATAGGCATTCATTTGATAGCAAGTAGCTGCTGCTTTCCTGTATCTGCAGCACTGAAAAAGTTGATGTTGGCAGTGCTGCCTCCCTCTGCTCCTTGCAGATACTTCTTGGCCTTGACAGTGGAGTTCTTCATCCTGGTGCTATGAAGTGTTTTATTGTGAATTGTTTATACACTTTGTCAGTCTGAATACTAACTTTAAGGAAATACCTAGGCTGTATAGTGACAGCTTGTGAAATTTTTCAAAAAACAGTGTTCATTTGGGAAGTATAATGCCTTACATCTCCAACGTGGAGCACTGTGAGGAATGTTCTTTGTGGACTTTGTTACAGCGATGTCTGCAATTTGCTCAATGTGAAGGAATTATGTAAAAGCATAAGATTAACAGTTCTGTGTTGCTTTTATAGATAAAACTTAAGCACGAAGAGAGTATAGGTTAAAGCTAATATATCACAGTGTTGATTTCAAACCATAAAACTGGGTTAACTCTGCTTTTCTCTGTGGGCAAATGAAATTAGTGTTCATTTTTCCATTTGAAAAAAGACTATAACAGAACGTTGTGCTTTGTGTTGATTTTTCCCTGTTGTGTCTGAACGTTAGCTCAAGGTACAGACTTGTGTGGTTACCCAGATCAGCTAGTTTAAACTTAATTTTCTACAGTTTGTCTAGATTAAGTCACTTGTTTCTATTATCACCAGTTTTGTGAAACCATTGTCACCTGCGGGGCTGTGCAAAACAGTGCTTGAGTGATGCACTGAATTT
The DNA here is from genome assembly GCF_019232065.1 of Centrocercus urophasianus. Taxonomy (NCBI): domain Eukaryota; kingdom Metazoa; phylum Chordata; class Aves; order Galliformes; family Phasianidae; genus Centrocercus; species Centrocercus urophasianus. The sequence goes on along the minus strand of NW_024884789.1, from coordinate 13,648,265 downwards.
ATTGTGTGCTTGTAAACCAGTGCTCCTGTTTCTTCAATTTAAAAATGTGACAATTTTTTGATTAAGCAATATATTTATTTTGTATCAAGGAATTACGTTGATACTACACTGTCATAATTTATTCCAACTTTCGTTTCAGGAAAAGAAACGGTTAACAATTTGTAATATTGCTCGCCAGTGGGAGATACAGCAGAATCGAATAGATCTTGTGGCTTCTTTAAACCAAGATAAAGATAACCAGCCTTGTCCGATCAATGGCAGTGCTGCATATGTATTTCCTGAAGAAAGCAGGTATTACGTTCAGGAATATTTCTTCCCATTCTTGTCTTACATTCTTATTCTCAACTTGGAGATCTCACTGTATTTCGTTATCAAATGTAATATATCCGAATTTATTCTGAAGAGATGTTTTGCTTCACTGTTAAGCAATATTAGCTGTTGATTGTAAGTAATACATGCTTAATAAGTAACATAACAGCAACTAGTTGGCTAAAGAAGCATATTGTAAATTTTTGTGATTTTTGCTAAATGAAGAACTTGATGTTCGAAGAAATGTTAAATTCAAATCCTGGAGTCTGCATTGGGAAATGAAAGGAATTATTTTTAAAATAAAAATATTCAAAAACCCCAAGGTTTTAATAAACAGCATTGGTTTTTTTTGCAGTTGTTATAATGCTCTTAGGTAATTCACATTACATTCTATTGTCTGAATTGGAGATTTATGTTTGGAACTTTTTCAGGAATGGGTAAAGAAATGAAAGTGTGCTAATAATGTTTATCACTAATTTAGATTATTTTAAATCAATGAAGACATGGCTGTGTCCTAGAATAAATAAGCCTTAAATAATACTGCCATCTTTTATCATGTAGCTGCCTGTTGCATTTTTACTCCTGATAGCTTAAAGTTGACAAGAGTCTATTAACGAGTTATATAATAATGAAGTTTTCAACATAAGTAATTAAGAACAAAATGGCAAGTGAAAGTCAGCATGGGCGAGTAATGACCTCTCAGGTAACTATTTCCAGTCAAAAGTGAAATCTTAAACTTTTGATAGATACTGTCAAGAAAACATCAGCTGAGTGATCTGAACAGTGGAAAAACAAAAGCATTAAATATTCTAGGATAGTTATAAAGAACAAAACAGTAACAGTTGCACAACTTTCTGAGCCTATGGGTCTGTGGGTTGTGTTCATCTTGAATTCTTTGTGTGCTTCAGGTCAGCTCAGCTGCATATTGTGTGGGAAGTAAGATGCATAGAGAGGAGAGTTGAAAATAGCAGGATGTTGTTTAATTTTAAAATTGATATTACAAGTGTGGAAGCTCACGCTATTTTAAAAATGTGCTTAATAATCCTTATTACTTAAGAATTAAAGAACAATAATGAGATTAGATCATCTCTAAGTAGAATAATGAATCCTGATCAGACAATATGACATAAGGGTTTTAGTTGAGTAGTGATACTGCTTTTAAGTGTGGAACTGATTGTTCAGCAATGTCAATAGCTTTGTTCTTGGCTGGTATTGTCTGATTTTAACTGTCTGATTAATTATCTGACAGTATTAACTGTCTGATTTTAATGGGATGGATCGTACAACGCTTACTCCTGTCAAAACTTCTGCAGTTCTTACAGAGAACAGAATCTGAAGGGGTCATAGCTCAGATAAGAATGTTGGTTGAAGTTCCTTTTAGGTAACTAAAATCTGTTGATTTACATTCTGAAGTAAAATTCTTAAGCAGGTTATTAAATATAAGTGATGTTTTTTTGTGATGTCCAACTCTAAAACTAACAGAGCCTTCCTGCCAAAGCAGTAGAACTTTTTTAATGTTACTTGATGGAAGGAGAATTTTCCATCTTGTAACACTTCTGAACCACACTGGGTAAAAACAGATGAAAACTGAGAATTGCAGTCATATTTGAATTCAGGTTTTGGTGAATGAGAGGATTGTCATTCACTAGCACAATTTTACTACTATGAAATAATTTTTATTACTGAATTTGTGTTTCCTCCACAGGTCTCTTGATACAATATTGAACAGTGCAGTTCAAGGCTTGTCTGTCCTTGAGTCTCATCTGGTGGAACTGGAAGGAGACACTCTTTACTTGTATGGTTCTGGAGCGCTGGAGTGCTTGGATCGGAACTGGAGTGTTCAAACAGCTGGAACTGTTGTCACAGTCTCCTTTGTGTTCATAGAATATGATGAAATTGTGCAAGTGTTAACAAAACTGAAGATAAAATTTCCTAATTCTGTGGTAAGAATGTCTCAAAATGTGAGCAGCTTGAGAATATTTATTCTGTAATGGAAGTTTAGTTTGGCAGTCACTGTTAATTGTTTTATGTAAATAGATATATTTTTGAATTGTGTTGGTTTCATCCTTTAATGTTTGTTTCATTTTGGCAATTCTGAAAAAACAGGATTTTAATTCAATTCAGATTCTTTAACAGGATGGTCATTTTCTTCTCATTCTAGTAGTTATTTCCCATAGTTCGCTTGACCTGCCTAATTGTCTTTAAGTTGCAGAACTGTGGAAACACAGTATTGTTATTCTACAGTATTACAGATCGATTGTATCAGGAGTCCTTCATTTGTATTGTGAGCTCTAAGGCCATCTATCTGGTAGGATAGAAAAGAGAGGTAAAATTCAAAGGGAGTAGCTGGTTTAATCATTGCAGCTCTTGCAATTCTTCAGTTCCTATTGAAGCAAAACAACATAATGAGAAATCAGTTCAGTACTTTCTTGGACCCATAATTCCACAGTTCTTAAGCAAGTAATAAAGTAATGATGACATACTTAAATGAACTTGTCACTCAGATTATATGCTTACTTAGCTTGCTGCTGCTTTCTACAGTTGTAGATATAATACTATTTAATGGTTCCATTGAGCAATGAATTTGTGGGGAAATTAATTGTTTCAATGAGATAAACTTGTTGAGCATGGCAAGATCTCAGCAATCTTAACCATCCGTTTTTCCCCCTCTGCCTTTCTGTAGTGCAGCTGTGTAGCTGCATTTACTGCACTCATGGGAACATTAGTGTAAGACAGAATTAGAAACAGCTTACTTGAGTGCTAGTCTGGTACAATAATGTTTAAAAACATTGTACTGATTTTTATGTGTGAATCTTGCCTTTGTTGGCAGAATTGAAATAGACCTTCCTCAAGCAGTTTCACAGTCCTTTTGTGATATGAAAATGAGAATGCTATTACTAAGGGGTTTATAATTTATTTAGGAACTTATATATGTAATGTGGACATCTTTAGAATATATACACAATTAATTTGTACATTGATGTTTTTCTCCCTAAAGTCTATAAATAAAGTGAGCAGTTTATTGTTACTGTTTTCATTTTTAAGCACCTGAAGTTCAAGGAGACGAATCTTGTGACGCTGCAGCAGTTCAATGCATTAGCCCAGCTGCATCGCATCGAACAGTTAACAGTTGATCCGCAGGGAAATCCAGTTGTTAACTTTACTCTGTGGAAATACTATGTTCTCTTTAGATTGAACCATTTTAATCTACAGAAGATAAATGGAATTGAGGTAAGGTGTTGTCGCTTCTTTCTTACGAGTAGTCTTACTTGATAAATTAGCAGATGTTTGGAATTGCAAATGGTAGGTAGTCCTGCACCTGAGAGGTAGGAAAATACCTGAAGGGAAGCCTTTTTGTTATAATTCTGGAATATGTTTTTAAAAAGGTAGAGGTCTGTTACTCTTGATTCTGGCCGTGGCTCTGGTATGTTCAAAAGCATCAAAATTCTTAGTGCTGGATATTTGTGCGGAAGTGTGCATTTGACAGACTGCCTCGCAGCTTACCGTATACGATATATTCCAGTGTTAGATAATATAACTCAAATTGACTTTCCTTCAAGTGTATTAAGTGGACAATATTGGTGGTAGGTGGGTGTTTGGACTAGATCATCTTAGAGGTCTTTCCCAACCTTAACAATTCTGTGATTGAACAGTCTGTCAAACAGACTATTTTATTAATGTTTGCCATGTACAATATCATTATTGTTTAAGAAGCAAATTCTTTTCTTTTAGATATGTTATTTAAAATTTCCCAGTGATAGGAATCTTGGATTAATTAAAATAGCTGTCAAGGTTTGAAGTTATTAAACTTGACAAAATGCTCTATGCCAACTGGTATGGCATACAGGATAACAAATGCACTACAGTTATTGAGTTGGTGCCTGTTTTCCTAACGTACTGCACTTGGCAAGAAGGCTGTGTAATGGACTTGCATTGATGTGGTATTACTGTTATAATCCTTTTGTGATTAATGGAGCAAAGAATGTATTGGCATAAGATGGAGAACATGAGTTTCTATGAGCTATAGTGTGTATTTAGCGCTGGTGTCTCTGTTGACCTTGTCCTTATGCTTCTCTTAACATAAATAAATTAATTAAAATCCCTTCTTTCTCCGGCAGATCTTTACTGGCTACAGTGCCCTTTGTTTCCTTCGCTGCCTTCTGTACGCTTTGTTTCAGACCTTGCTTCTGTTAATAGACTGTTTAGTGAGGTCCTTTACTTTTAGACCACTAAAGATTTATTTCATTTTAAATGAAAGTGAACAAAAAGTAAACATCATGAAAACAGTGTTTAATTCAATTAAGAAATGTAACTAGAAATTATGTTTCTAATTTCCTGTATTGTTTTTCTGTGGGGAGTTTCTCCCTGCATTATGCTGTCACAGTATATGCCACGCAAGGACATGTTGTATAGTCTATAAATGTTAAATAGAAATATGAATTTTGACTGAAATTTCATTTCATTCACACACTTGCACAATACAGAAGAAAAAAGTTATGTGAAAGTATCTGATAAATACTGTAAGTAAGTAACCGTAGTTTATTTAAAAATGGGTTGCTTGCCAGAAATGTGTAAATCTTGACAGAAATTAAATTTGATCCAGAAGTTAAGAAGTTGCTGGCTGAGTTTCATTGTACTGCGTTGTGCAGGTAAGATTTAAATGGTCATAAAGATTCCTTCCTTGGAAAACCAAGGGTCTAGAAGCTGTGCCAACAAACTTTTGGCAGTTCAGATCAGTTCATAGTTTGGTCCTCTGGCAATGATGGTCTCCGTTTCTTTTGCCCTAAACTTACTAGTTAAGACAAACAAAAATAACAAAAATCAACCAAACAATGGAAATATTCTACCTGCCTTATAGTAAACTGAAGTGTAAGAATCATCACGAAAAGTTTTTAACCATTGGAAGTAAGTTAGGAATATCTTAGTTGAATTAATTGTGACAGTGTAGATTACATGTGCGGAAATACATAATGAGCAAACTGTATACTCTTGGCTTCAGAAATGCAGCCACTTCTCTTAATTTATGTGCATATGTGTACGTGTGTGTGTATGTATGTATATGTATGTATTATATAAATATGTATGTATGAGAAAACTTTTATATGATTCTACCAAAATCAGAGAGACTTTAACTTATCTTTTAACATGTGGATGACATTGTCTTCTGGTTCCTTTGGTGTAACTCGATCCAGTATTTCCAGCAGACCTTCTTTAAGCATGTGTAGTGTGGAACAGAATTAATGTCTGACATTCACATACTTAATAAATCATTATAAAATTCCTCATTTCAAGAGCATAGAGTACTATATGCATACATCAAACTTCCCAGAATTATAGGAAATAAAACAAGCACAAGTATCTAATTTGGTCTCTTTTAAGGTATATTAAAAGTGCTATTGAAATCAAATCTACATTTTGAAGGTATGCCTGGAGCGGATCTGCAGTGTTTTGCGTAATAAATGTCAGTTAGTCCATTCCATCCATGTATGGAATGAATTATGAATGTGCCAGTTTTGAAACTTCTCTCTCACTTTTTGTTTTTCCTCACAGGTTACTCAAGATGATGTTGTAATGGCAGAAAGGCTCTTTGGCATTCTGGCATATGTAGCATCTTCTGAGCTGCCCCGTTATCGCTTGCTTTCGTCATTTGGAGAATCTAGGTAAATTTGTTGTTAAGATTCAAGAAGGAGTGCAGAGGCTGTGTTGTTCTTTAAATAATACAGTCACTGTCTGAAATTGCAACACTTGTTTCTGAGCGAATGAAGTTTTCTCGTTTAGCTTGTTTTGTTTCTCTGTTACTATTATGGAACATCCTTGAGTTCCTGTTTTGTAAAAGATACATATTGGTACTGTTAGTGAACCTTGAATAACTGCGTACGTTAGAACATGAATCCCTTAAAACTGAAATGAGATTTGTCTGAATGGAATGTACTGTCACTTTAATGGTATATCATTGTGGCAGTTAGAACAATGAAATTACCATATTGCATTGACGCTTCAGAGAAACTGTACATAGAAAAAAAATACGATGAACTGAAGTGGAATTTGCCTGGAATGTATTGTTTTAATTTTCCACGATGTCATTCATGATAAATTCTTTCTAGGTAAAGAGATAAAAATGTCACAAGTAACATCTTACGGAAGATAGGTTCTTTGCATACTGCAGTATTACACTTCCTGATTGATGAAGACAGATGTTTTCACAGAGGCTGTATGAGGTCTGCTGAGTAAGATGAGAGGCACATGAACACAAATGCCCTGCTTGTTTAATTCTCCAATTGTGCTGGTATTGGTGAGGATTTGTGTGCTTTCACAGTGCAGATGCAGACTTTTTTTGTGGCTATTTCGTAATAGAAGACTGTAACAATTCACATATTTAAGAGTTGGTGCTGTAAGAAAAAAGTTGTTGAAAAAGACTAAAAATATTTAGTCTTAGTCTTCTACAGATGGTTACTTTTAAATTTAAGTTGCAGGGCTTCCCATTTAGGTGATGAAACATCAAAATGTCAGTTATATAGGAGTAAAGTAACTGCAAACTATTTAGAATCATCTGTGTATTGTGAGTAACTTGAGGATGTAATAAAATTAAAGGCTCACAATGACATGTTCAAAGGGAGTAGAGGAAAAAAATCTCACGATCATTAGGAACATGCACTTAAAGAAAATAATAAAATCAATCAAAACTGTAAATCTCCATTTTTTTCTGAAGGATGAAGCAATTTAGTTACCTTCTGGAAGGAAAGGGAAAGAAATCTGGGACTGGAAATGAGGAAAGTAGTGATAGTAGAAGAGCTGGGAGAGAAAGCTCTGCTCGAGCAACATTGAATTATGTCACAAAGGACTTTCATATGGAAAAGCTTGAAGTAAGTGTATCATTATAAAATACCTTTTTTCCTCTATTATGTAACCTTTGACTACTACCAAGTTTCTGCTGTGCTGTTGTGAGTGGTGGTTTTAAAGTATCAACTACTTACCATATTTGCGTGTTTAATCAATTTTATTTGTAGCTTTTAATCATGAAATTAATTTTAATCATGAGTTCTAATTTTAGCATTTTAATCATGAAATTACTGTTAAAGTTTTGGGTGACTTCAGTACCTATTATAGTACATATTACGAGCTATGTACTTGCCAGAGTCCATCAGGAAGACTATGAAGGGGGGTTCAGACTGGCTTATTTTTCTGGTGATAACATGCTTTGTTCTTAGTGCAGGTAGATAAATGTGTGCTTTTCAACTGTTGTACTGTAGTCATGGAAAGCTTGAAAGGAAAGGAAAGAAATGGCTGCTGCTTCATAATCCTGTAGGCTTCGCACTGCTGCTCTCAGAAGGCAAAAATAAATAAATTGTTATGCTGGTAAAAGATACTTATATGACTACTTAACTGGATTTCAGCTAAATTAGTTTATTCATGTGCTTTGAATATTACAAGTACAATAACTGTATGGCTGTACTCCAGAAAACTTAAATAGACACTAGGTTGTGTAGCTTAAAACAATCAGGAAATTCTGCCTCTTCTCCTGTTAATCACTTTTAAAACTTATTAAATTTCTGTGGTTTGGGGCTTGTTTTTATTTGTTTTGAGTTTGATTTTTTTTTTTTTTTTTTTTTTTGTTTAACCTTTTCTTCCTTGTCTTATGCAATGTGTAATGATTTCTCCCCTGCAGGAAATCAAGGAAAGAAAAACATTTTGCCAAACATATGTCAAGAATTTAGTGAGGGAAGCTGCTGACATCCATATGAAAAATGAGTCCTTGCAGAAGCTCTGGCCTCAAATGTTCATTGAACTTGTCAGAGATGCAGTGATCGAAATACGTAATAAAAATTCCTACATGAAACTCAGCTTACAGCGGATCACTGATCAAAAACAGTAGAATCAAGACCTGTTTTCTTGCAAGCTTTTGGTTTCTGGTTTGGATAACGATTCACAAACTTAAAACAACAGAATGTAAAATTACCATCACAATGAAACACATCCTTACTACTCCCTTGCTCTCCCCAAACAAAGTTTACCTTTAAATCTTAATTATCTCTGTTTTCATAGCTTTCTTGATAGTGTCCAATCACAGATTTACTTGCATAAAGCATTAACAGTGATTCCTTGGCTAAAGTGAAGAGATGGCATAGGAGTAACTTGGTGATTATGCCATGTTTCACTACGCTCTTGTTCATTTTTTTTCTGCTATCCTTGCTTTGGTAGTGCTATGGCATTGATGTTAAGGAACAAGTTTACAAACTGCTTATTTATTTATTTATTTTTGTTAAATGCTTTTCGATTGTCGACTTTTTGACTATTTCCTGCTGTCTTAAAAAATAAAATAGGAATATTAGCAATTTTTTTAATAATCAAAAGCTAGTAAATTGTTGCTTGTACACTCTAAGGTTGATGAATGGTTTATATTGTTTGATTTGTCAGGTTATATGACATATTTTCAGATCAAGTCCATGACAGTTCTTGACATATTTAATTAACCTAATTCTTAACTGAACAAGTGGCCCAAACTGGACTTCAAGTTATTTTTTCATTAATTTATGTTAGTTTGTGTGAATTATTATAGGTAAAATATGAAAATGGGGGATATTGTATTTAAGCTTCATTTTTATTTTTATAATTTATTGACAATAACAAATTATTACTTTCTGAGCTTTGTTGAATAAGGTCAGATGAACTGAAAAGCATGCATTAAATTTGATAAGGAAACTGATGAGTGCTGTTCAGTTATAATCGCTGACAACTGTTCTATGTCTGTGTCTGTGTGAAAATTTCAGACTTTTATCAGTAAAAATAAATTACTCACTTTTACCTTTCACAGATAATTGGAAGAAGCACTGTATGCAAAGAAAAGGCTTGTCCTTAATGCTGCGTGAAGAGATGGGATGCATCTTGCCCTTGCAATCTAAAACGTTCCATAGTCCACTGTAAATATCTCATTATCTTCTGCCCAGAAATTGAATTTAGGAAATGCTAGCAAGTTCAACTGATTCCTATAGTCAGTGTTTATACGTGGCTAGAAAGTTGTGCCATTTGAACTTAAGTTTGGTATTCTGTGTATCTTAGTAAGAGAATCCAAATTCTTGATTTTTTTTTTTTTTTTTTTTTTTTTTTTTTACTCAGTTCAAATTGGTGTAATTTTATGTAAGCTCATTTATAAGAAAAAAAAAAAAAATCATAAACCAAAGCAAACTTCTTGGAATGGTTTATATGGCTCAGAACTACGTTGTTTTTCCTGCTTTATGAACAAGACTTCCTGGCAGAGCAGAGGTAAGTTTCTGTATCCTGAAAAAGGCTTTGAGTCAGTCGCAGGAGTAAGGTCAAAGCTTCCTTGGGACATAGTATATTTGCATTCAGATCACACTGGTTTATCTCAGTTATTATTATCATTTCCAGAGCGTGTTACAGACTAATGGTGGCATGCGTATCGCTGAATGTAGCTTCCAAGTATATTTGGTTTGACTTATATGGTATATGGGATCTTCAAAACCATACTTGCAGATAATTACCTTTTAGTATCTACAAAATCAAATGGAGGTTAAATCACTTTAAATTTCATGAAATCTTAAGAGTCCTAAAAAAAAACCTGCTTCAGTAGTCATCAGATTTTAATAGAATTAATCACCCCTTCAGGCTTTCTGAAAAGTTTAATGGAATTTAAAATAAGGTGAATGTATTTGATAGGATTTCTTTCTTCTTTCCATTGGAAAACCACTCTCAAGTTTTATGGTGCCTTTTTATTAAGGGAACACAAAGCCCATATGAAAAAGGGGCGGGGTGGAGGTGGGGAGAAGAATTTGCTGCATAGATATGCCATCAGTATAGAAAGAGACTTGGAAAAGTTTTTTGGATGTCAGTTACTTTACGTCATTTCTGTGCAAGGAGGGGTGAGTGGAGCAATTCCAGCTTCTGCATGGGGACAAAAAGCTCAGCAGCTGTGTGAAAGTGCAAAACTCTCTTGATGATAAAGCCAGAGCAGATGGGCCCCTTTTGAATCACATTCAGCAGTAATAAAACATTGGAAAAAAATGCTTTAAGAAGGGTGGTTAGGTCTAGAAGAACAGGAAGTTCTCCATGGGAAAATCCAGAGAAAAGCCAGACTTTGTGATGCTATGGCTTTAGAGGTGTAACCCTAATTGGAGGCTTTAAGGTACGATCTTGAAAAAAAACGAATGACATAAAATAGAGGGTATTGACTGCGAATTGTATGAACTTCTCCTTAGAATACTCTTTATCCCCAGTAGTCTGTGAATGCTGCCAGTTTTAGTGTTTTTTCTCTAGTAGCAGCTGTTTGTGACAGGATTGTTAGGTCACTGAAGTGAAGGTAGGCAGCTATTATAAATGAAGTAAAGATTAACATTGAGTTGTGGAGTATCTTACGTGAAACCAGTAGGAACAAAAATCATTATATTTTTCGTAACTCTCTCAAAACAAATGAATGAGGGACTGAAGTGATGTTAGATCTTAATACTTCGGGTTCTGAACTGCCAGGTGATTTTAAAATTGTTAGCATGTTAGGTATAGCTTATGTATGCATCAGATTTGTTTATAGCAATTCATGCAAACTACTGTGACCCATTACTGTAGTTTTTTATTAATGACTTTCTGAATACCTACAAATATGAAGGTGGTATAAGCTACAGATTCTGAAATTAAATGCTACATACATAAACTTTCCATATGTTCATGTACACACGTATACATATATATAACATGTATAAATCTAGGAGTTAAAATAGCCGTTGACTTTCAAGCTGATGACCTTTTAGTAAAGCCTTCCAGGATGAAAAGAGTTGTTCTCTTGCTTCAAAAGCCTCTAAATGTTGCATAAAACCATATTTTGATAACCTTTAGTATTTCATGGATAACCCATTTAAAATGGACCCTTGTGATCCTCTCATGTAGTCTGACTTTGCGCACAAGACAGGAGGTGTAATTGTATAATGTATATCAATATATATATATCAACTAGAAATCATTTTAAAGATAAAAATATTTCAGTCAGAAGAGTATCTTTTTAAACTTCCATTGATTTCAGGATGATTAATACATTGTTCTTGTTTTCTGAGAAAAGTGTCCTCTGTTTCCAGCTATGGGTGGATAATTATGTATTTTATTTTGATTCACTTTTGGTTTAGCTGTGTTATGCATGAAAGCCCCATTATGTAATGCAATCAGTGTTTATTCTGCAACTGAAATTTGGTCCTCAGTAAGGAGACTGATCAAGAGCTGTGTTTCATTCACTTCATTTGATATAGGATCAGAGAAAATAATATAGCTGCAGATAAGCCACCGAAGTGGAACAAAGAGAGGTGTGATTCACTTGGTGCAAACCAAAAGCTGATGCTGTCAGTTCTGAGGAAGAGAAGGTACTGGGAAGAGTTCTGTCAGAGCTCAGTAAAGTAAAACCAATTTACTGACTGGGGCCAAGTGTTCATTTTGAAAGCTGTTTTATATCTCTGATCAACACTGCCTAGAAAAGCAGAGTATCTTGTCTGCTACTACAGATGGTTGTACTTATATGATAGAAGTTACTTAATAATAAAGATTAACCTATTAAAACAGATCATCTGCAAATTTAAGCAGTTGTACAAACATTCTGCAGGTTTAAGACTTCTTTCTTTGTCAAAGCTGTCAGCTGTAAAAGTAACAAACATTTGTGCTTCTTACTGCTATTTTTTTATCATAGTGATGTAACACAGCTGCTTTTTGTTAGGTAGTTTAATTAAAGAAGCTGAAGCAAATGCCTGCTGTTTCATATTATTAAGCAAAATGCACAATATATAATTTAGATTGAGAAGTCAGTACTCACATTGAAAATCACAGTAAAACCACTTTGTTTAAATTTGGAACAGCCTGCTTGAACATTTCTGTGCTCATATCACACAAACTTCATCTGGAAGTCCAACATCAGTGCAATTATTTTCTCTTTGGTTTAAATTGGAGCCACTGGTCTTTTAGGGAATTATGAAACTTTAATGCTTTGTTACTCACATGTAGAAGGAGGGGGAAAAGATGAGAAGAGCTATCACTTTGCTCTGTAGTGTGATAAAGTTGCTTTCTCTCGCAAGTGAATGTAAACTGACTTTTTGTGTAGAGAGGATAGGTTACACGCACACCTCAGACACTTTTACAAAAGGCTCGTTAGTATTTTCTTACGTGTAACTACAGACATCGCTTCAGAGCTGGATCTTCTTGTACATGAGCTAAAAGAAACTGGGGGACTACTTATATAACCTAAGGATCCAGTTTTGTTGGCTGGCTTTGCTTCTGTTATCAGGAAGAAAGATAAGCTTATCTGGAGGAACTCTTTTCTTTGTCTACTGTGATTTAAAAAACAAAAAACTTCCTCTGTAGGCTCTGTACTGTACTTCATATACTGTGCTTGCGTATCAACGGCTGAATGGGTGCCTCTGCTGGTCTAAAATGTCAGGGAGACCTGGTGAAGAACTGAGAAATCTTAATGGGAGGAAAAACTTTCTCAAAGTCTATATCTCTATGTTTATTTCAGTTATGGATGGGTGGATGCATTGCAAATGGAAACATCGTTTACAAAAGTACACTGAGCACAGAACAGCAGAAAACTGCAGGTTATGGTTTGTAAATCAAATCCAGCGTTGGAGATATCCACAACCCCAATAAATGTGTCTGTGCAAGGCAGCCCTGTATTGTTAAGTACTGGCTGTGTTGATTTGATGAAACTTTTACTTGTAAATATTTATTCCAATGCTTTGGAAAACACAAATTGATAGCTTAATGATTGCTTGTTGGTTGTAATGGTATAAAATAATATGGTAAAAGCAAAATCAGGTTAATTGAAGGCAAAATCTGTTAATTAAAGGCCTAATACCACTTGTATCTGTTGCCTTCCTAGTTAGGTGAGTGCTTCCATGCTAAAAAGGAAAATCTTGCGTGGGATCATTATTATATAGTGCATGCATGCTCTGTCCATCCCTTATGTGATTATAGGTGTTTTATAGGCATCTAGTTTAATGCTGCCTCCATAAATGTTACTTTCTAGTTTGAGACAAGCTGTTCCTTACACTCTAATATGTGCACCCCAAAATTAGTGCAGCAAGCAGTACTTTGCTTTACAGGTCAGGAACTTTACGTGAACATGGAACAGGCCATAGACATATTCATTCTTTCTGGAACACTGCACGGATGACATAAACAGCAGTAACCTTTTCAAAGGATTGAGTATGGTAACTTTAAAGAATCAAGGTAACAAAAAGACTTCTGCTTTTATGTTGAGCATTTAACACAAGCACAGGGGGAGGTAGTCTGTAATCATGTCTTGTTTCCATGTGTTCATAGTATACCATTAGCGAAGAGATTGTGAAGTTAATTCACATTACAATTGTAGAGCAATTGGAGCTATGACTGTGATGTTTGTATTACATGTGTGCATAATCTAGGCACTTTGCTGGGCTTTGCACGATACTGAGGCACTTCACTGTCAGTGAAGGAAATCATTGCTACAAGTAGAGAAACCATTACTTTCTAGTAATAGTAATAATGATAATGAAAAAAACCTTTTATATATCTTATACTTAGAAATTAAACTGTGAAGCAGTGCATGCTGTGATTTGTGTTGCATTTTGGCACATGGCATATAGGCAGCCTGCTCACATTAGGCTCCAGTGAGCTATGCTCTCTAATGAAGTAAAGAAATGATTCTGAAAAGTGATGGGGAAAAAAAAACAAGGAGCACAGTTCCTGTATCTGTACTGGCAATTTGATATATTAGATTTCATACAACTTACATCCTGAGTCAAGTGTGTTAAAGCTGTTGTTTGATTCTGAAGTTTTCGTGTAAGGCTACAAATGTTTTGCCCTCTAGCAAAATGTCACTTAATTCTTAACACTTCTCTGGAATCTATAAAGTAATTAGGTGTTTTTGTAATCTGGAAAATGCAAACTGGCTTGTCAGCTTAAGAGAAGAGAACTGGGGAAATACTAAAGAGAAAATTATGGTGAGTGCTATTGGATTAGAGAGTGAAAAGTGTAAAGAAGACCTGGTAATCTATGTGTTCTTTTGAAGAATGCAGGAGTGCATCTAACATGGAATATATAAACCTGTAGCAAAAGACCTGAGCATGAAGATCTCTCTCTGATGTTGTGGTAGTCACTAAAAAACAAACAAAAAACCTAATTTTTTTTGACAGTGCCATTGTTGTGGTTTAACCCCAAAAAGCAGCTCAGCCCCACACAGCTGTTCACTCACTGTCCCCAGGTGGGAGCAGATGGAATCAGATTATCATTTGCAGGAAGAACTGGTATTTTCTGAGTGGTTGAAAATACATTTGTTGTATATTCTCCAGGCTGCTACTCACAGCATTTTAAATTTTAAATTTAAAAAAAAAAAAAAAAAAAAAAAAAAAAAAGTGGTCTAAATCTGTGCATCTGTAGGGAGAGTTACATTGGTTAAAATGACTTAGGGAGGTGGTAAAGACCCTCTAGCTCTGCTGGTACCTTTTTTTTTTTTTTTTTTTTTTTTTTTTTTTTAATTGCATGTGTCTTGATCTCCTTGCTGGTTTTGGAAGAAAAAAGGAACCACAGGTGTCTTGGAAGTGGCCTAAATTTTAACAGCAACAAAAGTGAAATAAAAATGCATTAGATATCTGGTGATGAGCTGACAAAGGTGCAAAAGGCAGGCAGGTGCTGCATATCTCATCTGAAGTGTATGCTAAGTGTTGGGCTCACAGAGTGAAGCAGCCTTATGTATTTTTAGAAGTGTGAGAATTGTTGTGGGAAGCCAGATCCTTCTATATTTCTCCTCTGCTTCCCTTTGGAGGCTCTCATGTTCCCCATGCTTTAATTTCAAGCTCCAATGTATTCTGTTATTTAAGAAAAATATTGTTAGCAATGCTTGTAACTTCACTGCTTTGTCCAATAGAAGAAAGCAGGCGCAGGCAACTTTTTACTTTTCCCCATCATACAGTGGGAGTCCAATGGCCAAGAAGAAAGCCCTTGGGTAGGGGTGTCTACCAGCATGCAGTGAAAGCTCTAGCACATGTTGTTTCAGCAGGATTGCCTTTTTTTTTTCCCTGACATTGTCCTGTTGGGAAGGGAGGTGTATACTTGGCTTACAAATGCAAACTTAAATTAACTTGCACTTTCACCTGTAACAGTCACAGGTCAAGGATTGCCTGGATTTTGTACTTTCATTTTTTTCAAGGCAGTCCACTTTCTGTCTTAAAGAAGATTCATGCTTCTCTTCTTTATTGATCACTGTGTTTGTAGGATGAGAGGAATTTGCAATAAATAAAATGCTCTGAAAGTAAGTATTTCTCTGTGTGCTTGTGCACTAATTAACATGCATTTGAAATAAATACTTACAATACAGCTAAAAATCTTGTGAAGTACATTCTTGGAATATTGTTTTTAGCAGTCCAGCTGAGGATGTTTTAAAGAACTTCAGCCAGAAAAGATTTGTGTATTTAGGACCAATCTCTAACAGGAATTATTTTCTGAACTGTTCAAAAGATGGTTTGTGATATGTTTAAGGCTAGTTCTTTCATGAAGTGATCAACTGCGAAGGGTATCAAATACTGTACAGTGCAGAACTGAGCAGGTGTCTTGGGTGTAGTTTCTTTACCATAAGCCAATGAGGGTTTTGTTGGTTTTTTTGTTGTTGTTGTTGTATTTTGTTTTTTAGATTTGAGTATGTTGAAATGAATGTCGTAATACTTACAATATTTATGATTACTGAAGTTCTTGGAAAAAATTCATTTATATTCAGGTCTGCAGTAGTAGAAATTCAATCAGCGTTCCTAGTGGGTACTTGCAAAGGCCGTGGGTTCCTGCAGCTGCTTCTGGAAGGTTAGGCTCATCTTTGATCACATGTAGACAAAGGAACTATTTTATTTATTTACTTTCTTTCTGGAGAAGTCATCAGGAACAATCCAGCTCAAGAATCTGTAATTTAAATCTTTCTAGTTTCAAATTTCTGAGATTGTTTTGATAAGGGAAGAGTGCAGGAGTGGCAAAAGCGGAGGAGTACGAGTTATACAATAGGGAGGGCCTATAATAAACAGAAGTTAAGAAATCCACTTTTTAGAAGGGCTATTTGGAACAGTCAGTCAGGCAAAGCAGCTGCTGCGTTGGCCTGCAGACTTGGGGAAGGCCTATGGCACTTGAATTGAGTGAAAAGAGGTCTAGACATGAGAGAGAGTGAGTAGTGAGCTATGATTGTAGTCTGATTTCAGACCTGTACGGCTTGGCAGGTCATAGTATTTTTCAGTAGGAAATATGTGCAACTCAACCTCAACGAATGTTCATCTTTTTCTCATAACATTCTTTAACTGTTCTCTTTGGTTGTGCTCCCAGTTCATTCCAGAAGGCGGCTTTCTTCAGACTGTGTTTAAACAGGATGCCTCTGCCAAGTGTCAGGTCAGTGATTTAGCTCTCTTAGCAAGTATTTTCTACTATTTTATTTATTCTAGAAACTTCTAACCATCACTTTGTAAAATCACAAAAAATGGCTGAATCGTATGAGTTTCCATCTCAGTGCAGAAAAGGTAGGCCTGAGCACCAAACTGAAGAGCACTAGCCCTTTCTCAGATGCCCTTTCTGAGCAGCATTGCTGACCTTTACTACATACCTCTTTCCTGCTATTCTGCCAGAAGCATTGCCAGCATCATGTCTTATGAAAGTCAGTAGTAGAGCAAATTTTCATAGAAATCTGCTGCACCAGTCATTTTCATGTTTTCTAGAGGCAGTAATTATTAACTTTTTCATAGCAGTGAACAAATAAGTTTGTTGGAAAGCTTTTTCTCAGCGAAATGTGTTAGAGTGGATATATTCAAGAGAAATTCAGGCCAGATAGTTGTTTTGTTGCAGCAGCAGTTTATTCCCATGTGCTGCCCTTGCTGGGAAGGAAGTAACAATAAAGTTGAAAGATATGATACTGGGTAAAATACTGCCAGTCATAGTTCATAAGGCACTGAAAATGGGCAAGGAGTGGTGGGAGACACAAGAGGCCCTCAACAGATATCTTTCATTGGTGCTATTCCAGTGTAAGAAATATTATGTGGATAAATGTCGTGTGTGTAAAATGACTCTACTGTCTGTTTCCAGTGCTGATGCAGGAAAGGGTTCTGACCAGACACCTATCCCTGTTTACTGGGAATAAGTTTGTGGTTCTCCCTGCCAAAAATATGAGTAGAAAAAACTGGATCATCTAAAGAGTTGTGTTTATGAATTTCTCTGGGGCTGCACAGAAGCCTGTTTGCTCTTCAGTTCAACGGAGTTGGTAGAATGTGGTTCATATTAGTGTCTAGGGTCAGAATAGGACCACTGATCTTCGACTGTCTGGTCATGTTCTAAGTGTCTTCATTTTATATGGGATTTTAAGAGGGTATGTTAGCATAACCTGTACAAGAGAAAGGACAGAACTGGAAACAGTGTCCAAGATCTTAGAAGACTGCTGAATAATCTTTCAGGTAGAAATGTGTTGGAAAATCAGAGACGAGCATGCATACAGTCTTCAAACTGGCCTAAAATGTTTTTTAATTGGACAATTTGCAGAAAATGATACTATTATTCCATTATGCCTCTCCCAGATACTTAAGGGCAAAAAAGAAGTATTTTCTCTGGCAAGACTTGAGCTTCAGGCTGTAGATCAAACAGGTTGAAACATTTTTCTGACCTCTTTTTTTTCTTCTTCAAATAATCCTTTTTTTTTTTTTTTTTTTTTATTGATTCTTTTATATTCCCATCAACGTTATTCATATTATATTTCAAAGTGGTCTGGCCAACAGTCTTGATACAGAGACAAAAGTCTTGAGTACTGGTTAACCAAGCTAGTAAGAGATGCATATTTTCATCCTGAAGCATGATGTTGTCCTTGCAATATGTTATAGGTGCTTTGTCTCGGTTTTACTGGCAGTTTCCAACACTAAGTACTTAAATGCTAATTCATTGGCTTTGAGCTCTGTCAGCCCTTCTTTTCTGGAGCTGCAACTGAATCAGTGTCCAACAAGTAGCAACGTTAATCATTACTCCAGTGTACCTGCATGCAAGAGGGAATGGAATTGGGATTGCTTGCATTTACTTAAAGCTGCATCTGTCTTTGATTCTGCAAAACTGTGTCCTTAAAACTGTACTGCTGGAGAATGCAGCTGTTTTTTACATTGCTGAAAGTTGGCTGACATAGCAGTAGCATCCAGACTTTCTTGGATGCTTCATGAAACATCATGATAAAAATACAGCACTGCTAGTGCTTCTAGTTTGTTATTTGTGGAGGTGCAATTACTAAAAATAATTCTTTCTCTCGTAAGAACTTTGCAGAAACAATAGTGCAGAAAATTTATCTGTGATCTACAATTGAAAAGGGCCAAGAAGGTTCCTGTATAAATAAATATCTTCCGTGATGATCCCCTCAGTCTCAGCTTTGATATGCTTTAGAATAAGTTAGGTCTAAGCTTTTTTTTGTAGCAGGGAAAACCTCAAGAATGCGAAGTTGGATGTAGGCGATGCAGACACAAGTCTGCACAGAACTTGTAGTAATAACAATGGGAGTTGTGAATTGCTGCCCTAATCTCTATTGGGTGTTAGTTCAAATATTCAGCAGTGATGTTTAATTGTGTGTTAAGTATTTCATTCCTTAAGATTAACAAAAAAAAAAAAAAAAAAAAAGGGGGGGGTGGGGGAGAGCTGCATGATGACTAGTGGGAGGCATTTCATTTTGATGGCTTGAGCTACTGGGATTTGATGTTTGCTTCTGGTTGTCTGTTTGGTTTATTCCTTAAAAAGTAAGGTTTGGAAGTCCAGTATTAAGCCTTGGAGGAATGGGAACCAAGGAGTCTGGCTGAAAGCTTTTTGGCAGATTTCAGAGGTGTGGTTTATCCTGTAGATGGAAATCCTACCATCCATTGCAATTTTTTTTTTTCTCCAAATGAGGCAAATATGAAGCTACTCCTGAGCAATTTTGATTTGTTTTCTTACCCTTGTGCCCATCATCTTTCTTAATCCTTTTTCTTTCGACTAAACTGTTTTGAACCTGATCAAACAGGACTGTGCTCACCAATCTGTGGATGTGAGAAATAAGAAACATGAAAATAAGCTTCTTCGGGAAGGATTAGATCTCTGTCCCTTTGTTGCGATCCTGTGCTACCTGAAGGTGAGGGTTTGAAGGTCAGTAAGGTGTTTTAAATGTAAAGTGGTATTAGTGGAATTAGGTAGAATCGTACAATGGTTTGGATTGAAAGGGACCTTAAAACCCATCCAATTCCAGTCCCATGCTGTGGGCTGGCAGCCATCCACCACCTCATCTTCCCGGGGACCCATCCAGTCTGGCCTTGGGCACTTCCAGAGTTGGGGCACTCACAGCTCCTCTGGGCAGCCTGTGCCAGGCCTCACCACCCTCTGAGTGAAAAATTTCCTCCTAATATCTAACCGAAATCTCCCTTCTTTTAATTTAAAGCCATTTCCCCTTGGCCTATTTACCATGTAAAAAGTGAGCCTCCCTCCTGTTTATAAGATCCCTTTAAGTACGGGAAGGCAGCAGTGAAGTATCCCCGGAGCCTTTTCAAATCTTGGGCTCTACAGTAAGTTAAGAGTTGGTGTTCTATAATGGAATTATACTTTTCTACTTCTAGAGAGAAGCAAAAAACAGCAAAAGAAAATTACTTATTCTTCCATAGCATTTTGGGTAACAGCATTAGCTAGGACTGGTAACTGTTCTAAAGATGCTCACAAATTAAACCTGGCAAGTACTTAATTTTAAATTTCCCTAAAATTGCTTGTTTTATATTCCACAGAATTACATGAACTCTATTTGATTGCTTAAAATATTATTTTAAGGTTTTATATATTATACACTACTTACCATGCCAAAGTTGTTCCTACCAATGGAGTAGCCTATGGCTGATTTCTATAGCTGTACGAGTTCCTTGGCTTCAAACATTTGTGTGCTGCTTTTTTGTTTTGTTTTATTTTTCTAGAAGCAAGTATGTTAAAGTGAATAAGCCTACTTCCGTGAAGGTCATTCTCTCTTTTATTAAGTGTTTCATTTTGTTCATGCAGTTTTGTCCCACTCAATGGCCTTTCTCCATCTGTAATACTGATCAGAAGCCTAGCAAGCTAAGAAAATCCAAACAAAGGACTTTTAGCTTCTGTTACCTACTGCATCAACTGCTATGTTTTGATCATACATGTTAGAAACGGGCAGCCTACATGCTTCTGGCAGCTTTGTACATCAGGTGAATCCAGTCAGGCTGAAGTTGCCTCTGGATCATTCACACACTCAAATTGTCCTTGTAAGAATAAGGAACATGCAGTAGGGGTATCCATAAAGTGGTCCACACCTTCACGATTTTTAAGTATGAAAGATAACAGATTACACTTCAAAGTAGTAGAAATTAAAGAAGGATTCTGTTTTTCAATGATTTTTTTTTGTTTTTTTAATTACTTATCCACTTTTCAAAATTTTCCCTTCAGCCATGAGGCCTCCACATCTTTAAGAACCTGAGAGAAAGCATCTTTAAGCTAGAAAGGCATTAGCCTTGGAACTGAGGTGACGAAAAGGTTTTCCATGCTCCTTTCTGTCCTTTTTCTGTCAGAAACTGATTACTGCTTATGCACATGCATACATGGACAGGAAGTTTATCATGTGTTTGCATGCATACTTTTGTATGCTCAGGATTTCAAATAATTTTATGAAGTAGTTGCCAACAAAAGGCAATGCAGCTTTATGCTTTATAGTGCAATCTAGAGCAACCTGAATCTGTCTTATAAAGAAGTGGGTCATAATGCTGAAAGATTCATCTTATACAAAAAAAAAAAAAAATTCATAGGAGACTTAACTGTTCAACTGATGTCACTAATCTTTTATTAGGTAGAAGCACTGGAACTTCTCTTGTGGTGTTTTTAAAATCGGCCAGAGCCAGTTGTGTTTGGTGTTTTGTACAGAACAATTATTAGCATCTCAGCCTACTTTTTACATTGGCCGAAAGAGTTCTTTAATTCAGATCTAGGGGGATTTAATTTTTTTCTATTGTTTAGCTGCAACTAAGAATGATCACCCTTCTTTCTGTTTCATTAAATGCCATTTTATAATTTTTGTGAGAAGAAATCTTTAAATGCTATAGAAATTACATTTCTAACTTTTGTAGTATATGCTCCTCTTTTTAAGGTTATAAATTCTATTTCTGAGGCAGTACCTTACATTTCGCCCTTAAGATTTTCTGTCTCTGATGTCTATGGAAGTACTGTGAAAATTTTCTGATTGGAAATATACTCCATTAATTTTTGTTTATTCTTTAAATGTTAGCAATATTGTTCTGTGAATAGACTTTTGAAATTACTGTAGATTCTATTTTAAATAATAAACCTTGCCTGTTTTTCTCATTTTTTCCCCAGAAGTAAGTACCAAGTGAAATGTTGTCGTAAGTATGAACACTGTGCATCTGCTCACACTGGGTTGCATTCCCACAAAGACTGTGTGTGGATGTTAGTCAAGCATGTGCTTAAATACTGCAGTCAGTGCTTATAGGTGGTCCTGATTTTGTATGTGTTATGTGTCAGGATTCTGCTAGTGATAGTAGCAGCAATTTAGTCTCTTGTCAGTGGGATTATGATTGCTTCCCTCTCTTCTTCCAGGTAGAAGGAGTGATATGAGTTGTTGCTGCTGCTGCTGCTTAACAATTTTGAAACCACCAAAGTGAGAATATTCTCTTTTTTGCTGGTGCTGGAGTGCAGTCAGTTTCCTAAAACTTATGGAGAAAGATTTTGGTTTAGAACCAGGGACTAAGCTCAAGAGTTGAATAACCCAAGACAGGGAATTTAATAAACTTGAGCAGGATTATTAAACAGGCATATGAAAGGCTTTTTAGGACACTGGAATAATCATAGAGGAAAACTAGTAGGGCCTTGGCACATGAGACTGCACAGCAGGAGAATGGCTGTAAAATGCCACTTTATGCTTCTTGAAGCCATTGCAGTTTTCTTGCAGACAAGCATAACTTCAATGCACTGATTTCTACACTTCTGCAGTTCACTCTCTTAGGATTTTAAGCCCTTCTCTTCACAACCCCTTTTAACTTCAGTGTACTTTGTCCACCTCTTTAAAATCCTTCACCAAATTTGTAGCAATGCTTTCTGTGAACCAACTTAGGAGGGCAGGAATTTAGCAGAGGAAAAGCTAAGGTTTGTAAGTCTAATCACTACTGTTGTCAGTGAGCAGCTGCTGGGGCATAGCAGCTGAGAGAAAAAGGCAGGGCCTTTTGTCCTGAGATTGATTTGCTCAGCAGGATCTCCCTTACATCATTATGGATTTTCTTAGTTTTGTGAATTCCTTCATTCCAGAGCTCCTACCTGAAAATTTCCAAGCAAAGATTCGAGGAGAGAACATTCAAGAAGTGCATAGTTTTGCAGGAGGCTTCAAAAATGAATTAAAATTCATGCTGTGTGCATTTGTCAACTAGTAACTGAGTAATTTCTTGGAGTAGCAGGTACATCAACAGGATGGTAACTATAAAATCTGTATCTACATGTCTACGTGAGGTCCTGTGATCTTCATGAGGGCTCTGCCCCAGGAACAAAATAGCAAGTTCTTTTTCCCAGCAGTTACAGGTAAACCCTGTTGTTTTGTTGTTTTTTTTTTTTCCTGTTATTGGACATGAAACTCGCTGTACTAGATAAATGTGTCTTTATTTTTCATTACTTTTATTTTTAGTTATTATATTGAATTGTGCTTCATCATTCAAATATTGCTCACCTATTTACTGTCACAAAAGAGAAGTTCACTTCCTCATCCAAATGTTTCCTTTGCAGGATTTAGAGGAAAAGCATGTTGTTTACTTTGTGTCTTAAAGAACTTTCAGAAGACTATAGGTTTTTTGTCTCTCTGTGTGTGTGTGTGTGTGTGTGTGTGTGTGTGTGTGTGTGTGTGTGTGTGTTTAATGAAGTAAAAAAGGAAGAAAAGAAAGGAGAAAAAGAAATGGGATGTAAAGGTGTCCTGACTTTGTAAGAATCAAACTGAGAAACAGTTCTTAAGAAGCTATGAATGCTTTCCCCTTGACTTTTAAAATATTCTTTTAGCTTTTCTCTTTAAGAGCATTAATGCATGTGCAAGACACTAGTGCGTTTAATAGTAGAATATTAATGTCTTTTCCATGTATTTTATAAGTTCTGCTGTCTTATAAAACTTGAGATCTTTTACTGGAGTGGGGGTGGTGAGGAGTAAAAAGCATGTTTACTTTTTTTATGCTTGGAACGTTTTGTTCAACAGAATGCACGTCTGTGTGATTTCACTGACTGCTGCCTAGGCCATGGCAGGTTCTCTGAAAATCTTGATTCTGCTCAGGAGGAAGACATCCAAGAGCAGGGCTAGAGGCAGATTATGAACGCATGGGAGCAAAACATCAGTGAACTTTTGGAACCCTTCCTTGGAAGGGCTCGTGTGTTCCAGCTGTTAGACTTAGAGATGAAATATGACTCAGAGCATTAATCTCAGTAAGAACCATTGAAATGGAAAATAAATAACGTGGAGACCTAGGTGTAATTAAAAGTTTAGTGATTATGTTTCTTTTTTCAGCAAATCTTTGTACTGCTCAGAGCCAAGCAGTCATTTAGGTACCTGCTAAAAATTCACAAAGCAATTTTTGTGGCGCTTGGTAGTAGATTATTGTTTTACTCTTAGGTAGTGACAGTTGTTCCTAATGCCAAGAATCATATTGCAACTTCTACTCTTGGTAAGGACAAAGGTTGGACCAGCATCAGAGATGAAATAAAGAGAAGCAAAAAAAGTTATTTGAATTTAGCATTCTCCAGTAAGCAATACACAAGAAGGTAAAGAACATACGTGATTATTTTCTTGTATTTGGAGAATCTTGTTGGATACAGATGTGAGAGCTGTTTCCAATCTCTCATAATGTGGAATTTGTACTTTCAGTATTGGTATTTTAAAGATACTTGTGAAGTGAGTGGGTGGAGACTAAAAGAGTAAGCTGCTATGAATGTGCCAACTTTCCTAAATACTGAAGGTATTAATACGAGGCGTTCCAGAAGATATATGCATGAGATATTTGTGGCTTGTCTGTTAGGTGACTTCAGCAGTCTGCGTATCTCCTACTGTGCCAGTTGTCCAACATCTGAAATTTCGCAGTATTTAAAGTTGAAACACACTGAATTGCTTCTAAATACTTGAGCTTGTTCAAGATCAAACACTAATTACGTAGTCAAGATGGGAGAAGAGCCAAGTATTTTGTCCCACTGTCCTGCACACTAACCTTACACTGCACTTAGTGGTTCTATTAATAATTATCAAGTGTTCTTCTGTATTAAAGTAGGCATTTCCTTGCATAGGTAGAATTCCCTGGTGATCTTTTAGGGAGATAATATTTGGTACTGCTAGTACAACTCACAAAAATGTGATAATACTTAGTGAAACAAGTTAATCATTTGAGAATAGTATCTGCAAGAAATTTTCCTCATGCTTTTTAGTCTGAATTGGCTAGATAAAGATATTTTTTCCATTCTAGGGAATCTCTAGTTCAAGTATGACAGCAAAACTGGAAGGTACTTCCTTGAATTAAGCTTACTCCTAGGACTTAATTGAATTAATTCAGTTTTACTGGTGGATGCTGTTTTTCTTCTTTTGACTCAGCAACTGGTTCCCAGAGCAACTGGATCCAGTGTCCAAGTGAATCATGCTTTGAACAGGTGTTGAACTAAATGAACTCCTGACATCTCTGAATTATTCTGTGTTGTCAAGAGAAGAAGAATTAAGATTCCCAATTGTGTTTTCCTTCTTGAGTCCTTCTTATTTCCTTCCTAACTCCTTTCAAGGCTTGAGCTGATGCTTAAAAAAAAAAAAAAAATTGAACAATTCAGAACTATTTTTTAATCTTATAACGAAAGTTCTTCCTTCATGCCTTCCCCTTCCCTTTGAAATAACTTTTGCTGATCTATCAGTGGTGGATTTTTAAAGTCTGAGTAATCAGTAACTCAATTAATTTCAACGTGATTTTTTTATTGTTGTCGCTGTAGTTGAAAATATCCAAGCAGCTGTGACAAATTTGGATAAGGAAGCTAACTTGGCATGCCTTCATTCTCCATGTGTGTTCTAATGTCAGTGCATGCTGATTTTTTTTTTTTTTTTTTTCTCCTCAATCTGTTATGGCAGGTTTGCCTCATACAATGCTATATGCTGAAGAGAGAAAGCTTTATAGAACAGAAAATCTAGATCAAGCTCAAAGCTTGAGCAGATTTCAGATTTTCTGGTTATAAGTCTCCCAGTGATAACATTGAATTCGCACTCTTGCAAGGCAGTGGTTTCTTTAAAACTCTCAGTGTTTTCCTTGAACTGAAGTACTGAAGAACAGGACAAGTTTGACGTACTTCCTAATAAAAACACTTTATGGAAGGTTTGGGACGCAGCAGTATATTCAGTTTAGGTGCAAGCTTATCTTTGCTTGGGCTGATCTGATTCTGCTGACAAAAACACCACAGCAAACTAAACCTTAGAAGTTCTTCATCTGATGGCTTTTTTTTCAAAGTGCTATTTAAACCTGTTCAGAATCTATTAGGAAAAGAGATACAGAACTAATAATTACTCTAGTCATAGTGCTTGTCTACACTTTTTCTTCTAGAATCATGGGATTGATCTTAGAAATGTATGGGATTCTTTAGAAAGTTTCTCAATTGGAGAATGTCTTCTCTCATGGCAGAAACTCAGTTAATTAACAGGAAATGTAAGGCTCCAAGGAACTGTGGTGTGAACACACCTGCAAACCCTCCGCTATAAAGCTACGAAACAGGGGTGAGGGGAATACCTCTGTCAGACTGTAAAAGCTGAAAATCAGCTTCCATTTTTCTCACATTGAAACACAGAGGGAAATAATTCCATGTTGTGGTGAACTGAATATGTGGTTCAGTGTTCGGTTTGATGCGTGCTTCTCCCCAGAAGAAGAAACCGAATCCAAGAAGTGGCTCATGTATTTGGGGATACAAACTTAATTCTGGTGTTAAAACACACAGCTTCAGAATCTTAAGGAATCGATGTATTTTCAGCAGTTATAAAAGCTGTCCCTGGGCTGCTGCTTTGCCTGCTGGGTCTGAACTGTTGTGCTTGCGCCAAGAGGGGGCAGAAGTGGTCCAGTGGCCTTCACAGAGCCTCTTGAATAGGTAGTTGTTTGCCCTGTGTCATCTTCTCCAACACTTCCTTCCAAAGGGAAGTAATGAATTGTATTGAAGTAAAGAAAAAATGAAATTATGTAATAGCTTGCACTCTTTGGTTTGGGGGGCGATGATTTGTTATAGTGCTCATCAAGAGCTTGGCTCACTCAGGTTTGCTTTCCAGAGAGCTATGCAGATGATTAAGCCTTTGTGCCATGTTTTCCTAGATTTAAAATAAGGATAGCCTGTCTGTGGCTGCTCTTAATTTGCTTAGGTAGTCTATCAGCTTTTAGGTACTGTGTTTTTCACTTTTCATTTGTTACCAGTCTGGCACTGTGGGTCTTGGTTGTCTTTCTCAAGGCTCCGAGGAGCTGACATTACACCACTGGTACTCCTAATGTTTAGAAGTTCTCCAAAAACTTAAACTAATACAGAATGTCTGATTCTGTAGCTTTTTTTAATGATTCTCTGCAGGTCAGAGACATCTGAAAAGTATGTCTGGTAATTGCAGTCCAGCTGTTAAGGAACAGATATCTCTGTCTTGGAAAGTTTGTTTCTGCCAATTGGACTCTTTCCATGACAGTTTCATCAGCTAAGCAGATACATGCACCCTCTTCCTTGTCGTATATGAGGAAAAATTGTTTCACTAGCGGAGTGGAACTATGGAAAAGGACAGAAACCAGTATATTTGTACATCAGCTGAAAGAGATCTTCTTGAAATGTTTACAGGTTTGGGTACAAAGTCTTACACGTGTATTGGGTTTAGGAAACTTGTAAGGGATCTAAATGCAGATCTCTGGATTTCTGCTCAGTTACAGATGTGTAGGTAGATGGTAAGTTAGAAGGCAAAACAAATACATCATATTGAAGGTAAGAGAATTATAGGGCTTTCTTGTAAATGCTGAAAGGAATATACTGATGCTAGCTTTAGGATACAGGTTTCTGAAACCCGAAATGTACATTTGAGTGAGAATTACAACCAACACTAGAAATGGCTGTTTCTGCCAGATAACTGCCAATTACTGGACCCTGACTTGCTGATATTACAAATAAGTAGGGTGCACAAAATAACTAGCTTCATTTAGTTCAGGAACAGAAGCTGGTTATTTCATTGCTGTTGTATAATATTTGCTGTGATCACACCCAGAACAATAATGAGGGCTTATGCCAAACAGTATGATATAAATGATATTTGGGTGTGAACGCAGGTTGGCTCTTGTCTGACTACAAATTTTCAGAAGATCTGTGCGCTTGCAGAGGTTTGACTTCTAATTTCAGGGGCTTTTCCGGGTCATGTTAGTGTGAAGATGACCACAATACACCACATAAATGAAAGATGTGAATTTAAAATATGCTCCATGATCTTGTGTAGGCCACATCAGCACCATCAGTAGAAATATACCGTTCAGGAATCTGGCGTTCTGCTTCATTCTCTTCTTATCAGAGTGTTGAACAGTGGGAGGCACAATACCTTCCTGTGGAAATTATTCCAAAAAGTTCCATGGCAAAGTGGCTTTGTCTGGTATTGATGAATGACACAAGCTTAATATCTGGCAAAGAAAAAAACAGTCTCTGCTAGGAAAATTATCTCTTACTGATATTAAGTGTCAGCAATGCTGCAACTGAATCAGAGGTGAATGTGGGTTAGCTGCCAGCATACACAAGGACAGTCTGTTCAGAACCATTTTGGCATTGATCTGGCATGCTCTGTAGCTAGATTGTAGTTGTGTGCTGTTCTGCACTCTCAACATGAAAACAGTGTAAACTAGAGTAGAGAAAAAATGCCATGAAGAAAACCACCTTAAATCAAAGGAGTAAAGCAGGACAATTGCAGATGTATCTGTAAAGCCACTTCATAGCCCTGTTGGCTAACAGGGAACCAGTGAAGCAGCTGCTGAGAGGGAGCGATTGCCCTTACACTTGTTGCAGAAACTAAACTTATTTTTCTCAGGTGTTAAAATAATTATGCTTGAACTTCCTTTAAGTTCTGAATTTGTCAGGAGTGGAGATGGATTTTTGACTGCAAACCTCACCAGTATATATTATTTTTCATAAATGCCACATGGTTATGGGATGGAGGCAGCTGACAGTGAATTGAGTAACAGATGTTCAGGACTAGTATTGATGGCTATTGTGAACTTGATTTCTGTGGGCACTGTGAAGAAATCAATGGATGGGGGGTTGACGTTTGGGATACAGGCTTTAAAAATGCTTTGTGAAAACGATAGCATTAGAGAAAGGTGTGGAAGACCTCGTGAAATCACAGGCTCAGGCACTATAGTGACAGACGGAATGCTTGTCAGGTGCTCAGCAACATGCTGTAGGAAGACTAATGTTATCCAGTCAGCTGTAACTTGGCTATAAAGCTCAAGAAAAGACCAAATGTATTTTTTAATGACTCAGTAAAATTATCTGCTCAATGGGAAGCAGTGATCAGAGGAGCAAACAAACTTTGTATGTAGGTCACTCTGAAAATGAAGGATGTGTGAGAAGAAAGCAGGCCTATTTCTATTGAAGAGATGCAAGGAGTCCTGACTGGTGCCTTTGAGATGTGTGCTTTGAAAAAGTCTATCTGTTTTTCCATTTACCTCTCCCGTAACACACAGACAAAGCATTTAAATAGTCTAGAAAGCAGCATTTTGCAGTTGTTTTCTTCTTTTTTTGATGTCTGAGTTGTGAAACAATAAACCAATAAAACTTGTCATTGCCAGAAGTCAGCGAGGCAAAAAGAACTGTTGAATATTTGGTCTTTTCTTTGAAGCACTATTGCTGGGCACAGTGGGAAGAAGAACCATAGTGGCTCTGGAAGGACCACAGCCTGCTTTGAGCGTGGTGGTTCCTGTATTTCAAAATCCCATCTGAAAGCACAGGGGATGGTATTTCTATTAGTGTTGCATGCAAATCTTTGTACCTACTTAAACTTCCCTTAATTTAGTGCACAGGGCGAACGTTTATTTACGGAGTTGCAGACTCATAGCACTTGGAAGGGGTCTCTAGGGATCATTGAGTCCAACACCCTGCTAAATAGGATCCCTACAGTAAGTTGCACAGGAAATTGTCCAGGTGGATTTTGAATATCTGCAGAGGAGTCTCCACAGCCTCTCTGGACAGCTTGTTCCAGTGCTCCGTCGCTCTGACAATAAATAAGTTCTTCCTTGTGTTAGTATTTAGTGTATGCGTGTCCAACCCACTAGATTTATGTTTTTGTTGCTGCCTTTCTTTTGTTTTAATTAAAAATTATATAAAAAAAAGTTTTATTACCTACATACATTAAGTATATTATGTATTTTATATGCTGTCCAAGGCAATCTCTTGTCACTCAATGCGGCTCAAGCAAGTCAGAGGATTGGACACCCTTAAAGACGTTTATTTACTTACCATTCAGCATTGTGCAAGTTCTTACTGAAAGACCTTAATATCAGAAATTTTTATCCTAAAACAAAGTGTCTTTCTTGGAACAGGATTTCCTTAAACTCTACACGATATTTATGCTTTATGTTTTCAGGCCGATATTATTTATTTTACTAAAGTGGACTAAAGCCTCACAAGGTATTAGGGCAGCAAGGTGCTCAGTTTTTAAAAGCATATCAGTAAAGATTGCAGGTTGGGTCTGCTGTGTAGGAACTCACATTAATTTCCAAGTACCAGCATTTGAGTGCAATTGATTTTTAATTTTTGTAAGGATTTTTTTTAGAAAAGTGATCTGTTCTCTCATGCTAGAATGAAATGGAGGCCAAAGATGGTATGTTTTAGAGATTTGAAAAATATGATATCTTACTTGAACTTATCTCAATGCTAAGAGTTTGACAACAATTTTACTCCTTGCGTGGTGTACACTCACAGATATGGTAAGGGCATGTTATTGTCAGAGAGCTGTCATCTGATGCATTGAATTGCAGTCAGGGCAAGGATTCCTTGCTGCTTAGGTTCTTGGAAAGCTTGAAGGCCATTAACATTCCTAGAATTGCATGCATCATAAACCATAGTGCAGCAAGATTAGAAGTGAGAAATACATGAGTATGTATTTGTCACCATTCCTTCACATATGTTAAACTGCTATTGCAAAGTATGCCAAAGCAATTAGATACTAATGCTCTTCACAAATGTTGGGGTTGTTTTTTTTTTTTTTTTTTTTTTTTGATACTCTGGGCATAAGATTCTCTGGTGACCACAATTGCTCTATCCTGCTTCTGTTGGCCAATACTGAAAGAACAGAAAGTAAATGAAAAGACTTGTTTGCAGCTTCTCCTGATCGTATGTGTACTAGCTGCTCCCAGAGTCCCTGCAGTGCTATCACACAGTGCTGTTCTGACTTGCATAAAAGGAGAATGAGGAAGCCAAAATAAAAACATGATAGAAGTTATTAATTTTTTGATGTCATAGAATGGAAAGAATCGTGTCACCTAAAATTCTGGTGTGGTTGTGATCAAGTATGTCATTCATATTCAGTCACTACTCGATACTAGGTATAGAAAGAGCTGTCCTGAATGCATTTGGAAATTCACTGTCAAGCAGTGATGGTGCTTTCTCAAAAAGCTAAATTCTCTGAGAGGGAACAAAAACTCCCTCCTTCATTAATGCATTCAGATACCTAGAAGATCACTGCAAAACAGAAATGAATATTATATTTTCCCGTTTTGATAGCAAAATAAAGAGCTTGAATTGCAATAAGATAAATTCTGCTTAGTTTTGGCTGATGCCTAATTAGGGATAATGTACAGCTGGGGGAGCGTGAAGTCTTTGTCACTTTGGATTTTAATAACTGTTGTAATTGGCACCTGTCACCTGGATCTGATCGTGCTGTGGTGCAGGAGAAATGCAAGCTCCCGGAGTCCCTGCAGTTATTATTTCTGTGATTCTGTGATTACCAGATCCGTGATCTCTGGAGTTGTTCACTCAACCGATCTTTGAAGTAGAATTCTGCGATGATTTACAAACACAGACACAAGGGAAGACACTAGAGAGAGAAAAGCGCTCATAAATTTAAAGAGATTAAGAGAATTATAGCCATTTTGATAACTGTAAGAAATACAGTGAGATTGCAAGAACAGTGTTAAAGTAGTTTAGCCTGCACTTAGGTGCCAGAATGTCTGCATATAAGCCTTGGAATCATTATTTCTTTTTGCTGTACACAGCTAATGCTTACAAAGTCCAGCTGTGACAAAATTGTCTCCTTTGTTTAATGACATCTAGACAAATTCCTGGAAGGAGATGAATTTGAATGTGCATTTAACATCTGTTGAAGATGAGGAAAAGAGTCAGTCAGCCTAAAACATGGGGTAGTTTCATAGGCAAAATTAAAAGGTTAGTGCTGTTCTTTGAAACAAACATATTTGCAGTATTTAAGCAAGTCGTGTGGGCAGAGGAATGGCTTCTTTTTACCATTATTTTCTGTCAGTGACACTTATTGTAAGCCTGAGTAGGGCACAATGCTGCACAATTTATTGTGGTACCAAGAAGGCAGCTTGGTGGCTTAAGCTCCTCTAACGTATTACTTTTTGAGAATGTTGCAAAAAACACATATCAATTTTATCACGTCACATTTCAGGGTGTAGGCTGTTATAAAATAATCTTGAAATGATTTTCTTTTTGTATGATATGATTTGAGAAAGGCTTTCTGGCTTGAACATGAAGTCCATGCTATTTTTGGTCAGCGTTATCTTTGAACGTTGTAACTCTAATAACAACTCCTGGTGCATGAAAAATGGGTAGTGTTCATTCTTGGCCGATACTTTTGTAAGTCTCATTAGAACTGTGTGACTGCACAACAAGCTCCATATCTCCTATTACATGGCGTGGCATGCTTCTCCTTTGATTGCAAATGTTTTCTGTCATCCTTGATTAGGAACTGAATGAGCATATTATTGACTGCTAAAGCAGCATACTGGCACCAAAAACAGTGTTGGAGTTGGATGCAAGCTTGTTGAAATGTAGTTACTGACAAAGCATTTTTTCCTTTTAAATTATAAAGGAATAAACCAAAAAAGGCAACCAACCAACCACCACCAACATAAAAAACCAGCAAAGCAGAACGAAAAAAAAAAAAAAAAACCAAAACCCCAAAAAATAAAAAAAAAAAAAAAAAAAAAAGATATTGCTACAGAAGAG
The DNA here is from genome assembly GCF_019232065.1 of Centrocercus urophasianus. NCBI lineage: Eukaryota > Metazoa > Chordata > Aves > Galliformes > Phasianidae > Centrocercus > Centrocercus urophasianus. Next base: position 13,615,733 of record NW_024884789.1, on the reverse strand, counting down.
CAAGATTTATAGCAAGAATTATAGTTTTTGTGCTTCTGGGTCATGTGAGAGTAAGCACCCACAATCACAGGGAGAACAGGAAGGTAAAGGAATAATGCTTTGAATAAATACAGAGAAGGGAGAGTGAGTGAGCTAGAGTTGGCGTTCACATTCATGTTGTGAGCCAGCACTGGCAATGTACCACAGTAGATGGAAATGTTTCAGCAATTTACCATATAAACAACCAAACAGCCCGGATTTATCTAATCAGCTTTTTGTGATAAAGCATGTCCAGGATCCCTTTTTCCAAAGCTAAAGGGATTGCAGCAGTGACAAGATTAGGAATAGTGTGAGCTTGTACCCAGAAATATGGATGTAGTTTTATTTTTCTTTGACCATTTGCCCTTATGAGAGAATAGATATTTAAAAAGGTACAAAGGAACATAGCAGTAAGAAATGGGCACTGCTTCAGCAATAGTTAATGTTGGCATTCTGGAAAGCTTTCAACATCAGGGAAATTATTTTTTTCCCCCATTTCAAGCTGAGTGCTGTTACTCTAGATGAGCTGGCAGAAGCTTTCTAAGTAGCATCAGACCTTGGATGAAAATGTGTCCATGGGAAACGAAGTAGGAGAGGAACTGGTACAGATTTCTTCTGCCATGTACTATGGTCTGACTTACTGTTTATTCTACTCTTCAGCACCTACGGGACTGCAGTTCTCATCTGCTTCTCGGTGTTCTGGTATTTCTGAAGAGAGGTGTGTGACTGTCAGCAGTACGTATCTGGATCATGACTCACCTTGTTACACTACAGCTGGGCTTTGTAAGTGCTCCTCTTTCCCATGACACACTGCTGTATGTTTTCAGCCAAACAAAATGGTGTAGACAAGTGAATGTGAATGTCTGCAATAGAACAGACACATTTGAAGCCTTTTTTGTTACAGAGATATAAGAATCCTTCATATTTTGCTTAGTCTACGGACTTGTCTTCTTCCATCTCACTCCACCTCCAGTCACTTTCAGTCCTTTTATCTTCCTCAACAGAAGGAAACACTCTGATAAATATTGCTGACCTTGTTAAGGATGACAACTGTCATGAAGAGAAGTGTGAGAATGGTTTGTGTCAACATCTCACAACCCTGTGCGTTGCCATAAAGATTTAAAATGCTGTGGTTTTTGTGTTTGTATGTGTTTTCTGATTGCTGTGAATATGATAGGTCATTACTGTTCTTTAGAATGGCATGGGGAAGTTCTCCTGTTTTCCTATGAGCTAAGAGACCCTTCGTAGTGATTCTGATGGCCTCACAGGTAAGGCTACTACAGAAAGCAAAGCAAAAGAAATAGCATCTCAAATGCTTTTGGATTCTCTGTAGGGAAATATTTCCAAGGGAGTGTTAAAAACATGGTGAAGTAATAAGACCTGTCAAAGACCTGTCTAGCTGCAGCAGGAACAGGTAGTGTCTTCAAATACCTGCACTCTGCAGATGGGCTGGATGTCCTGTGGAACTTGATGAAGAACAGTTGAGTTTGTTTCTACAGTTGTTTTCTGAATATTTAGGCAATACCCTCCACTGAACAGCATGTATGCAGAACAGACCCAAGACAAATGCCTTTTACGTACTAGCCTACTATACTTCCTAGTTAAAAAAGATTGTCTCAACAGACAAATCACTGCTGAAATAAAGGATTTAATTAATCTTGAGCTAATTTTGAACAGTGCAAAGAATACTAAGATGCAGAATTCAGCAAGGTGCAGTAGTTTCTGACAGAAAGATCAAGTGAGCAGTGAGGAAGTCCTTACGTGTATTTCATAGATCATACCAATGATTTCCACATCATCATACAACATCACTTAAAAATATAATGTTTATTTAAAGATTAGCTACAGTTTTACCAGAAGGATTTTATTTCTCTGTGCCTTACAGAATACGTGCAGGAAGCAAAGTCAGCAGCCTAACACCTAATTAAATAGCCCTTGGTTTTGTGTCTTGATCACTCAGCAGCTCTATAGAACTGTTTACCTCTAGGTTAAAAAAAAAAAAAAAAAACAAAACCTCATCTTAGCAAATTTGAAAGCATTTTATGAATCCTTCAGACAACTAATTTTGCAAGAGATGGGCTTTTTCTGAGGGAGGTCTCAAACCTTTTTAGCAACTCAAGTTCAATATTCTCAGTTTCTAACAGTAGAGATTTTAGCACTTCTTATAATTGAGATTCTTAAGGTAATTTGATATTGCTGCCAAAGCCTAAACCAGTACAAATCAGAGTTAATCTGATTAGAAGAACCTGAAGGTCCTTTTGCGTACCATGAAACTGCCTGCATCTGGTTTCACTTATTTCCTCACCTTGTATTTTCCAGTTCTTGTTTGCACTCATGACCACAGAAGTAATTTTTCATTTTGTTTTAGGCACCAAATGTTGTCAGTGTTTCTGAAATTAGTCTAAAAGACAATGCATTGCATTCCAAAATACTTTTTTCCCAAAAAAATATTTTCTAAAAACATTTCTGTCGCAAATTCCATTTAATTCTTCTGTTTCACTTCAGAACATTGTAATTTCATCACTCTTTCCTTGCATGAAGTTCTAATCCCTTACGGCATTGCAGTACTTGCTGCATCAGTCTACTGTGATTGTAAAGCTGAAGGATTTCTTAATTGTGTTGATTTTTTTTCCCCCATTCTCTTCACCAAAATATTTCCATCTGATATCAGCAAAGTCGAAAAGTTCCCTTTATTTTTTCATGTTATTTAATGTTTTTTATAAGCTTTCTTTTTCCTGCTGCTATAGTTCTTTTGGAGCTTGGTTTAACCTTGCACTAACAGTAATCTTGGAATTCCAAAAACTCTGTCATTATTTGCATTTTGTGACTTTGATGGATTGTACTTTACAGTTTGAATCTTGACATTATTCTAGGTTACATCTGGGTTATTGTAGCAGTTAAGAAAAGGCAGTTTTCACACTTGCACATCTCCATCTTTTCTCCTGTTAAGCAACAGAAAAAAAGGAAAATTGAAAATGGATGGGATTGGAGAATTGTTTTCATTCTTTCTTCCTTCTCCAACCTTTTTCCATCTCACTCCTTCCTATAGGAAATTGTGGAACAGAAGTGAGAAAACAAGAAAGATGTCAAACCAACAAGCAAAAACAACATTAGACATGCATCATGCACAGAACTCTTATTTGGAAAACTCGTAATCTCAAAAGCTATCAACCTTCCCTTAGCGGGAAGAAAACTGCTTTTCTATCCATCTCCATTCAGACATGGTGAGGGGAAAAAAGCTTGCCTTCCCACAAAGTGGGCCCAGGAGTGGATCTCTGGCCAATTAATTGTTTCATAATCTCTCAGGAAATTCTCTAGGTATTAAAGCATGCATGGGATTGTCCCATCCAAAATATAGTGCCCTAACTGAACAGCTTCATATTCTTCCTTGCACATACCATGGAGCTGTAAGTTTATGTGAGGAGGGAAAAAAAAAAAAGCACCATTGTGGTTGACTCCGGGTTTCTCCTGCAGACCGTTTCTGTGACTGTCAAGGAAGTCGGCTGTGCAGAGCCAGCGTTCTGCAGCAACACTTCCACCCCAGCCAACTGCACCTCGCCGTTGGAATCCCCAAGTGCGCAGTGCTCTGGGAACGTGAGAAGCAGAGCGAAGTTCTGCTTAACATTGAAGATCTATCTCTGACAGATTTCTTGACAGTATACTACATGTTCTAATCCTTTCATCTGCTCCACACCTTGAAGTGGAGGTTATGATTTGGCTCTGGATACTTGCATTGACAAGCTGTGTTTGGGCTCTGACTTGCTGTGCAGTCAGTATGTGTAATACAGAGAAAGATGTAGCTCTCAAAAGCTGAAATTGCATCCATAATTTTAGTAGGAAATGTTAAACTCCCAAAGGATGTTTGTTGAAGAAAAATAAATGTAACTTTACATTTTTTTTTAATAGGTGAACGTTGAGCTGTGGAAAAATACTACATATGGTACAGGTGATCGTGTGCCTTGGTGCTGTAGAGAGTTTGGAGAGTTGATGCAGTGTTGTCTCTGGCTCTGAGCTGCAAAATGTTCCAAAAGATGCAGTGATTGCTCAAGAAATAGTGGAAGTAAAATTCACAATAATATTGAAAGCAATAACCAAGTCACTTGGAGCTATTTTAATAGCTCATAAAAAATCTGTTTTGCTGCAGCCTACTTACTTGGTAATTGTGTAAGTACCAAAACTATTGTTTATTATTTGAGATCCTGGACAGTTGAACTGTTACTTGTGCTACTGTGGAAAGAGATTGCTAACAGGGGAAGATTCTCATAATAGTTGTGGTGTCGTTTTAGAATGTGGTTGTCTCCTGTGGGATCAAGGGAATTGCCACATCTTATTGCAGAACACTTTATCAAAAATAACCTTTAAAAATGTTTAAGAAAAACTATCTCCTTGTGTTGATAAGAAGAAAAAAACTATTTTATTCCAGGTAGAAGTATTCAAAATGCATTATAAAATAGCTGCTTTTATGTTACCATAATTCTTTCACACTCTACCTACTTTTTAAACTGCACAACTGACTTGCACACCAGTGAAGATGTTTTACTCTGTTCTTGTTTAGCACAGCGCAGTGATGTGCACTGAATGTAGATGTGGAACCCTTGCCATCCATGGGCACAACTTGAATTTAACTAGTAAGACCAGAACAGGTAGAATTCCTTGTAGCTCTTTGCATCTGTCTACTGAACAGATGCGCAGAGAAGTAGGCAGGTTCAAACAAACTGGTCTTCATTAGAGACAGGAGGAATATGAGCTGTTAGAAAACCATGGGACCATCTTTCCTTAAAAAGGAGGATTGCTGAGAAGTGAAATGTAAGCTGCCTCTTGCTCACAGTGTAAGGCTCTGACCCAGCTGGTTCAAATCCACATGGTATTCCTTAATTGATTTAATTGCTTTCGGATCATGTGTTAGAAGATTCTACACAAATGTGGAGAGTAAATATGGTTTAAATACTAGTCCTTATATTAATATAACTTTACATATGACTTGCAATAGTTAATTCTAAATTCCTATAGAATCTTGAAGTAAAAGTTTCTAAGATATTGTCTATATAGTAAGAACTGAAGGCTTTTTGGCTTTTGTGTTAACAAAATATCATGTAAACTATCTTACTTTTATCTTTCATTTGTGAAAAGCATGCCCAAACCACATAAGTGTGCATGCAACGTACGCAACAAATGGAAGAAAACCAGCAACCAAATCTGGAATGCAAAGAGCAATTGCCCTGGCTGAAGTGCAGACTTTTCACAGATGTTTGATTGTATACATGGGACAGACTTCATTTGAGATGAATAGAGAGTACATAAAATGCACACTTTCCCTCCCCCATCCCTCTTGTTTATCTGATTTTGCAGAAGGATTTTAATTAACCCCACAGAACTGCAATAAACTGCAGGAACTGTAAACTTAATATCCAGAAACACTACAAATAGAAAAATTGCTACAGAGCTCTAAGGTTATGTTATTCTTCTTCTGTGTCTATAAACACATCTGTTCAAAGCTACATGCAAACTTCTTTACTTTTCTTCTCTGCACAGCTGAAGTGCATAAGGAGATATTTTTCCTGGAAAAAAAAAAAAAAGAAGCAATGCCTACTTTAAGGAATTTGAGACTTAGATATTTAGATAGCGAAGAGTACTGCCCTCGCTCTCCAAACATCTCTAAAAATAGTACTTGTTTAACTACTTACGTTTACTTCTTTACAAGTTGAGAGAGACTATCTGATCTGATATTCTGTGTATATACTCGTTTATACATACTTGTGTACTTGTCCTTCTGCTAAGCAGATGTTGGTGTTGCAAAGATTAGGTTTCTATGGGAAGGCACATCAGTGAAGCAGAGTTTGGGGGTTTCATTCTATATTATGTAATACCTACTAGGCTAGCAGCATGCCTGCAATGAGGTGACATAGCCCTCCTGATCTGCTTCTCCAGTTTGCTTGCCTGTTCACATCCATGGTTTAATGTGCTTTGTGCTCACAGACCACCTACTTGATGTGAACTGAATTCTGTTTACCTTATGTACAAAGAAAGGCAGGAGATGAGTTCTAGCTGACTAATTTATCGCCATGTTATTCTTGAAACAAGATGGTTTCCTTCTCCTCCCCATCCTCTTAGTTTCTCTCCTTATTTTACTGTAGCAGATAAATTGGGTTCAAGTTTTAGAAACAACAGCTATTATGAGGTCAGATTGTCCATTTCTTAGAGGGCAGGGAGAGAAGAGGTATTTGTCTAGCTGCCAACCAAGTACATGTTGGAGGGTTCACTGGCAGGGCTCAGCCCTGAGCCACATGGAGTCCAACTCTGGACTGGACTCTGCCTTTAGGGTGAGTTTTGTGTCCTCATCTCGCCCATGTCCTGTATGTGGGCAGAGGGCAGGTTGGAGTTACACAAGGCTCTACACAACAAGATGAAAAAGTAGTAGGTGTGGAGGGACTGTGCCACCCGACACTGTCAGGGCACCTCAGCTATTCCATGTCATCCCAGGGAAAAGATTCTTCCTGCTATGTAATATGGTGTTTGTCTGAGGTATTTGTAAGAAGACAGTACAGTCTTCTTTCTGACAGCCTACTTTGCAGCTCTGTGTAAAGCTGAATAAAGAGAAAACGCAGGATTTTAACAACTCAGTACAGCCTAACCTTTCTTAAGAGCCCCAGCTGAAATAAAAAGGAAATCTGTTTTGTACAAAAAGTGTTTGTCACTTGTGCTTAGTCGGACTCCATTGGATCGTTGCATGTTAGGCAGTTAAAGATTATACGTTCCTGATATAAAATGCTGGAAGTATGGTCTGAATCTCTGGCACAGAAAATGTATTCATGTGTGTTAGGACTTCTAGTTACTGTGCTGGTAGAATTTCCAAGAACAAATGTAGCAATCTCTGGTTTGAGAATCTTTATCCAGGGGTGGGTGAGGGAATAGCGTTCATGAGTTATGTGGAATGTCTTGATATCTGGGCCCAAAACTACTCCCTTTTTCTAAAAAGGATAGTGTAAGATCTTGTTCACATTAAGCTCAAAGGTTTTTGGCTGTAAATACAACTTTTCAGAATAGAAGTGTGTTACAAAGCATCTGGTTAGTCCTGGCCGTGACCATTTATGTAAAAAGATGACTTGTGTGTATCCTTCCTGAACTGCTGCTATAGACACATGCCTCATCCTTAAAAACCTTTCTTTTTAGAATGTGAAGTTGAACACGCATCCTTTTTCCACTGCCGTGTCTCTTTCTCTCTTTAATAACCTAATAATTCAGGCAGTACACAGTGTTCAAATGTACTTTTATTCTTCTCAGCATAGAATGGAAAGCATGACTGTACCAGGGTTCACACCCTCCAGTGAGAGTGAAAGATGATGCAGACCTACTAATGCTTAAGAGGTACAGGGGAGGGGGCAACAACACTGTTTTGTTTCATGCTGTTCCTTGTGTGCTGAAAGTGTTCTGGGGACTGACCAATGTTTTAAGATTTGCCTGCAGATCAGTACGCAGGTTGCTTACGATCCAACTGTTTTCATGAATCAGAGGAAAAACATCTAGGCATGTCTACTGCATAGGGAAGCAAGCCCATAGTTCAGCACTTACATCACCCATAAGCCTTTTATTTATCTTTTGTAAACAATTCTCTTCTGCTTCAAATTAATATCCTGATTGAATTGCTGGTATAAATGTTAAACTATTTAACGTCAAGTTGTCAGCAGATAGCGTGACAAAAAATGGTGATGGGAGCGCTCTTACCAGTGACTTGAATTTGAGAATCTCATCAGAGCCTTATCACACAGCCTGCATCTCTGGCTATTGGTCTCCAGGTCAGACATTCAGTGTGTGTTTGGGTATGGGTACTAAATCTTTACTTAGTGGCAGTTGTTTTCAGATAATTTTAAGTTCTACCAAGAATCAGTAAATCAGAAAAGTGGGTAATGTTGGCAATAAAAACTGTCTGGAAACAGCCTCTGTTTCAAAATGGAAATGAAAGTTTGGTTGGACTGCATGTGTGTGTCTGGTACAGGTTCAGTGGTGTGCACTGAGATGCAGGGGCAAGAAATTATGAGTACAAATTGAGTAACAAATATTTGATTCCTGCATTCCTGGAAATACCGCTGGAGTATACCAAGCTGCTTACACCCTTGCCAAGGGAGAGCATAGCTACGTGCCTTATTTCACATTTCATCTTCTGACTTCTCAGATGAAGTTGTTTTCTGCCTTCATCTCCTCTGGGTTAAACCCTGTTCTGTTGGGAATAAGAGAAAAGAATTTTGGGCCTAATTCAGCAAAAGGCATAAATACGTTTAACACTGTGTGTATTCTGAAGTGTTTTGCCAGGTGAAAAAGCATCTGACTTTCCTTCCAAGGCAGGGAAACAGTCAGTTCTTCAGCACACTTGTCTTCACCTGCAGCCTCCTATTTCTTTTGCACTGGATCACAGCTTTCCTGTGCATACGCTGGGTGAATTGGGTATTGCCGTTGATTGGGTGATAGTCGTCATGGCTGTGAACTTGTGTGCTAGCACTCTGAGACAATTATATTCAAGTCAGAGAGAGGAAAGTAGTAGTTTTATAGAGTACACCACTGTTAATCAACTGCATAGGAATAATTTAGTTGAATAAATTATATTGCTGTAGATTTCATGCTGCTGCAAATGAGAAAAGACGCGGGCCCAGAAGATGTATTGAAGGTGACTTATGGGTAGAAGTGCACTGCCTATATGGAGAGGGCAAAAACCCACAAATTGATAAGTGTAAAAAATGAAAACTCTAAAACAGTATTTTGGCTCAAAATCAATAATCCTCTGACATGTATTGGCAAGAACAGCACTGAGGTGACAAAGAATCCAGAGTAAATCAAGCAAGCAGCATGAACTCCCCACTATCAGTCCAAATGCAGGCCTTTTTCATTTCATGACCAAGCACTCGCATCACTATTCAAAGGGCTTATTCTTGTATCATGTATGTTGCCTTAAGCAAATTAGCTCAGGGAACCCACACGGGAGGAAACAGAAAAAAAGAAAACCCATGGTTTTGTCAGAAGCTTTTGCCAAAGTCAATATTTATGGAGTCGTAACGGCCCGGGAGGAGCCCATGCTGTTTCAGTACCACAAGCAGTGCCATTGCTTCCACTGCGTTTTTTAGAGTTTTCACACCTCTGAATCAGCAAATAACTTCACAAAGACAGCTCATGTGCCAGAGACTTGTCCAGACCATGTGTCTCACACTCACTGCCCAGACAGGTCAAAGCTCACGCTGGAGAGCAGTTTTCTCAGTGTCATCGTGGTGCTCCCACAAACCAGAAGGTTCAGTTGCAGAGCTCCAATGCAGAGAGGAGTGTGGAAGTCTGTGATAAGTGAGGAAGAGCAGAGCAAGAGCCAGGGCTGGGTTCAGCCTGTTTAACCTCCACGGCACTTTCTGAGCTGGTTATCATGGCCACAGAGCTTTGCTAGAAGCTTCTAGCCGTGCGATGCCTGCTGTGGTGAGCATTACTACATGGTTGTAATGCAAGCACATGTATTTATAATTTCCCTCCAATAGATCCCTGATTTAGGAGCGTCTTGAGTGAGCTGGGGGTTGACAACCATTTTTCTACTCAGCATTTAATTGATCTCTGCTTCTCACTGATCAGAGAGGATGGTCTGAATCTTATTCTGAGATCTTCATAACTCTCTCTTTGCATACAGAGGAGCTGAAATATCTTAGACATAGGCTGGTGGTGAGTGGTCATCTGTAGTTTCTAACATGAAAGATGCCAAAGTCCATGATTATTTCTATGGCCCAAGAGCTGAATTCTAACAACTTCCACTTGTCACTATCAGACTTGGGCCTGTGGGTGCTGCTACCATCACAGTGGCTTGCTTGCTGGCTGCTTTGTTTCTGAACAGAGCCCTTTTTCTTCCCTTACTACAGGATGCCCAGTTGGTTGTGAATGGATTTCTCACCCAGCTCCAGCACTGTGGTCCAGATCTCCAGTTATGTCTGTAGCCCCATGGCTTTGCATAGCTATTCTCAGTGGTGGTTAGGTTTTAAAACCAGTACAGATTTCCTAGCTCTCAAAGCAGATAGGCTCAGCTGGAGAATGCTGCCTGATGGCACAGAGGCTACAGCCAAAATTGTGCCAAGTCACTCTCCATTTGTAAATATTAGAATGTGCTGTAGTTAGAAATACAGCAGAAGAAAGGTTTAAATTGTATGGCTGAGAAACAACAAAAGAAAATAAATGTAAACCAGAAAACACAGCGCACACAAAGTCATGTGTGCTGTAGGTCTGTAGTCTTGCTCTTGCACAGTAAAGAAAATAAATACCAACAAGAACAGCCACTCAATTGTACAATTCTCTTGTTTTCTAAAAAGATGTTGTTGCTTCACCAGGCCAGTATATTCTGACTGCGTTTCCTCCTATGAATAAATTGTTTTAAAAGGGACACTTGCATGGGAAATGTGCAGATACATTATCTGAGATGCACATTGTAGTATTAGCTCAAAGGGAATGAAGATGGTCATTAGCTAAAGGCAGTGATTAAGAAAAAAATAGTAAGTCCACCTAAAGAGAGCTGTACTGGGGCATTTATGTGTAGCACAGCAGTAAAAACAGAGGTTGTGGTCTGTGCACCTGTATGTTGCCACACGTGGCTGGTGCTTATCCACAGTGTGGAGAAGCCCTCCAGAGTGACTGCAGGGAGGCACCTGGTGCTGGGCAGGAAGCAGGAAGTCCTTTCTGTTAGTCAAGAAAGTCAGCTTGCTCTGCTGTGCTCCTGTGGAGCTTTCTTGAGGAGTTGGTGTTACCTCTGCCCAGTTCCTGGGCAGGTTCCTGGTGTCCCCTCACCAGTAAAGTAAAGTAAGTGTCAAACGAGCATGTTCTCCCAATTCTGTAACATGACACACTAATTGAAAAGCTTTCCAACTTCTGTCTGTCTCCAGTGCTCTCAGGACTTACCTAGTGCTATGGAGGACACACAGATGGGCACAAATAGAAGCTTTTCTGAACACAGCTTCTGGGTGTGAATTGCAAAATTATTGCTGCTGCTCAGCGTAGCAAATAACTGAGTTACTGTTTTTTTTCCTTTAGCATCATGTATTAAATTCTGCTATTTAAAGGGACTTTGATCTAAGACTGAAGAGAAAACTTGTAAAACTCACTGCCTTTCTCCTAGACCACCAGGTAACTGTTTTCTCCATGTGTTCTTTTATTACAAGCATTATTTCTTCTTGTTTGTTTTTTTTTTCTTTCCTGTCTGTGGTGTCATGTCCCATCCCACACCCTGATCTCACTAGAATAGGTACATTCTGTGCCTTCACTGTGCCACTGACCCGTGCCAGACCCGTTGAAAATCTGACGTTGTCTCCCATACACTGGGCAGCAGATTCCTAACTCTATGCCATGTTTGACACCTGCTCTGGCAAAGAGGAGGAAATGAAGCAGAAAGATCTCCTTGCAACGATTACTGGCTCACAGAGAAGTACTGAAACAAGTGATAATTAAAGAGAGGGAAATTCTAGCTTCCTGCTCTACTACAGTCTGATCTCCTTTCTCAGATTCCCTCCTTCCTCATCCGAGTGGGGGAACTTTCTGCACACCGGTTCTCACCAGTGGTGTGAGATTCATCTTCATGACTAATGAGGTAGCTCATTAGGGCAGCTCAGTCCCACTGGGCAGAGAACCTTATTCTACTCTATTGTCTGTTTGCCAGTCCTATCGTTTCATGCTGTAATCGAGTCTGAACATTCAGAGTAGCACTGCTGTCTTGTTCCCAGGCTTCTGTAACCCAAAGAATTTTAGTGAAACCAACTGAGAGAGACTGCTATTCTTTCAGATGCAACTGGCCAAGAAACTGACTTGTAGGCAGTGAAGTTCTCCAGCTTTAGAGTGAAAATACCCTGATACTCATTGCATCCCAGACCTTTGCAGCTTGCTGGGTAAATGGAGCTGGTGGCTGTCCTTATCTACTCACTGGGAGATGAGATGTGGCTCAACCACAAACTGAACAAATGAGCAGATAGGGTGATCCATGTCTTCACCCACACCTTTCTTTGCTCAGTGGTTTGGATTTCTCCCGTATCTTCCTCAAACACAATACTTTCTAGTACATCTTGTGGTAACAAGTGAAAGCTTTAAGAAAGCATTTCCTTCAGAAATTACAATTTAAACTCTATGTGAGTGCTGTTTTCTTCTAAGCATTCATGTTTTGCTCTCTGTTAGAAGTAATGGTGTTGCCACCCACTTCATGTCCATCTCTAAGACAGGGACAGACACAGACTGAATACATTGTTCTTTTATTTTTTGTACATAGCCACATTTATTATGTAGAGTATGAAAGACTTCAGATAACACTGCAGTATAATGAGAAGGGGACTCCTCACTCTGCAATTGTTCAGAACAAATTCAGTGTCAGCTCTCCAATGCACAGATCTGTGTGGGAAGATCTGCTCCTCTCCTCCGCAGCAGCCCAAGAACTTCCTCCTACATTGCTGAGAAAGCATTAGTGTGTGCCTCTGAGCTGTTCATTGGCAAAGGGAGGAAGCGGGGGGAAGAGATAATGCTCTGCATTAGCCCCTGGGAGGGAGCAGTCATTCTGAAAGCCAAACAGAAAACAGGAGATACTAAAGAAATGAGAGTAATGGCAGCATGAAGGAGGAAGGTGACGAGTGCATGTTCCTTGGAGTTTCGGAAGGGCTCCTCATGCTCTGTGCTTTCATGTACAAGGATTCCGAATGTCAGGCTTCAGCTCTCCTGAATGCTGTTAGCTCCAGCCGAACAGGCCTCTGGGGCTGCCAGTGTGTGGGCTCACTCTGCTCAGCTTCCTTCAGTGCAGAAACGAGTCTTCCACCCTTGAGGGCTACTGAAATAAGCTAGCTGATTTCTCACTGGTATGGATTAAGCAAACTTCCCCTGATACCATGAGTTAGGAACTCTCAAGCAGAGCAATCCGTCCATGTGTGAATTAGTTCATTTATTAATACCTAAGCACTTAAGGCTTTGCTCCTGAAAAGAAACTCCTGGCCGCAATTGTCTCTCCCAGAACAAACCGCAGCTGTGTAATAGGTGGAGCAGATGAAGCAGAACATCTAATCTGGTAAAGATCAGAACTGAAGTACTGTAATCTGCCAGAATTGCTCCTGCTCACACACTGCCTGGCTTAGCAGGTAGCAGTGATTGATGCACTGCATTCTGCCATGGGCAGAGCCGTGCAGCATCCGCTTCCTGCAGCCACCAGACAGGCTCCAGCCCCCCCTGAAAACAGGTATGGGCCTCCTACTACCCTGCGTGGTGCTGCTCCGGGGGACTGGAGGAATGCTCTCTAGACTGAATCGCGCAGTTTCCAAACCCATTTACCTACTCCAGGTGAGACCTCGGTCCCAAGATACCTAAGTGCCTCTATCTCAGCATCACAATGCCGCCTTTCTTTGACCGTGGGAAAGCCCTGCAAAGCTTTAGCACACAGCTGCCTACAGCTGTCTGTTTACAGCCACAAAGCATCTGAAACTGCCGGGGAAGCCTTGCTGTAGCGAGCGCCTGCTGAGCATGCAGGGAAAGGAGGCTGTCCGCAGTAGATCTCTCACATAGTGCCTGTTGCTGCACGTGGGCTTGGAAATCGAGTAACTGCGTGTCTGTGTGCAGGGAACAGCAGTCAGCACTTCATCTTTCAGTGGTTGGGCTGCGTTCAGGTATAATTAAGTCCAAAATGTTGCCAAGAAAAAAACAACGTATTTTGCTATGTTTTAAAGCAATTGGGTCAGGTGGTTGGGTCCGTTCCCGCAAGAATAATATATACGCCTAGTAAAAAGGCATTAAACTAAACGTTGCAATGAGCTATTGCCAGTACCCGTCTGGTTCGGAGGTTCAGAGCTCGTGCTGGATACTCATTCTATCATTCCATAACAGCACCCTGAGGGTTGTTATGTCCATACACTTATTACAAAGCAGGAACAGAGGGACAAATCCGCATTTGTTTTCACTTGCAAACTCAGAAATTAGCAGAATAGATCCTTCTCGTGTGCGCTTCTAAGGGCTTTGCTTTTTGCAGTGCGAGGATGACGCTGGCTGCCGCCTCGGTTCCAAATCTCAGACTTTTAGACAAACACTGGCGGGAGCCTCAGCGTCAGCACCGCGCTGCGGGGAACCTCCTCGGGCCCGGACTGCCGCTGCCAGCCCAGCGGTACCGCGTGCGGCAGGTGCCCGCGGCGGCGGGAGCAGAAGCGGCCCCGGCGTCCAGGGGCTCCACCGCCCCCCGGCCATGGCCCGCCTCCCCCCC